>NW_010356696.1:100960-134233 GCF_000414095.1 Morus notabilis | reverse complement strand
AATGACTATATCAAATGGACACTTCACAGTTTAGAAGTAATTTATGTCTATAATTTTGAGAGTGTAATTCCAAATTTATAGTAGAGTAACTATTGGAATTAATAGAATTAATTAATTAATTAAAGTGTTTAATTGATTATTTATTTTATTAAAGCTCGGGATTATAGGTCCATTAGTCCCCGCATCGTCCTAGTAATTCTACCAGACACAAAGGATAAAATGGAAATTTTAGAATTACGAAATTCTAAAATTAAGCACTTGAAAATAATTAGTTGAGAATTAATTATTATTTAAATAATGTGATTATTTACATTTGAATTTGAACACATCTAGATTTATCCATTTAAACTTATTTGATAAGTTGTTCAATTTAGAATTCAAATTAATATAAGTTTGACTTAAATTCGAATTTGAATCTGAATTAAAATTGGACTACTGGATAAAGGATAAAATCTCTTCCTTCCCTATTTGATATAGGCGCCACACACAGGGATAAAACCCTAGAGGGTGGCCGGCCATTTAGAGGATAAGGGGAAGGGATTTTTCTGTTCGAAATTCAAAATTGGAGATAGGAATTTAATCCTGTTTTGAAGTTTGACTTCTACTCTTTAAATATGAGAATGATAGAAAATTGTTGACAAAATTTTTGAAGCAATTTTTCAGCCCTAATAGTTGGTGGCCGAAATTCATAGCAAGAAAAAGAGAGAAAAATTTTTCTCCAAAAATTCCACATCGTGCATCTATTGGTGTTTGTGGAAATTCGAGTGTTTCATAAACCTATTTTGTCTCACGTGTGCCCACACAAACGTCTACGTGGAATCAAGGAATTGACGTGGAAGACTTTGATATTCTAAACACAAAGATTGGAGCAAGAACTGTTCGTGGTCAAAGAATTCAAGTTATCATCCGAGTCAGCTTCCAGGTATTTTTCCGGATTGAATTCTTGATGTAAATTAATGCGATTAATTTATTCGTGCATAAATTAATATAATCTATAGAGTATCTCAAAAGTTTTATGAAAATTTTTATTATACACGATCCGCTTCCCCCACGCTTCCGCACCCGAATTCGATTCGGGAACCAGCAATTTCCGCAATCAGTTTTACATTACAAATAGTTTTGTTAATTATGATTCTAAAACTATATGTTAAATGGTTTTGTGGATTATGGCTATTAGTAAGCAAGACTTACAGAGTAAGTATATACATATAGATATATCTACATGCTTTGAGAAACATATATATTAAGGTTTGAATATTTCGATCAAGAAAGCAATTCATAGTATATGTTACTATAAGACTTTAAAAAAAAAAAATGTCCCTAAATTCTAAAAAAATTTCAATAAGTACAAGTTAAAATTCAGCTACAGTGACGGCCACCTAAGAGGGTCGTGACAGTTGATCTCTCAATGGATTCAAATTCATCTCTCAGTTTTTCAATTCCATCAAATGGCTCTCTTATCTTCTGATCATCTTTCCTGCAATATTAAAAGGTGTACGATGCCATTTCATTTTATAGGAAATGAAGTAATTTGGATGGGCAATGTTTGACAAGAAGAAGAAACCTTAAAGAGAAAGGACACCGATTGTAACGACCCGTACCCCACCTAATATGATATTGTCTGCTTTGGGCCTGAGCTCGCACTGTTTTTACTTTTAGGCTTAACCCCAAAAGGTCTCATACCATTAGGAGGTAGTGTCATTCCTTGTAAACTAGGTTCTATCTTCATCCACAAGCGATGTAGAACTGCATAACTTATTCTTTCTTGGCCTTGTGCCTCAAGTGATTGATGGCTGTCACACCGACGGTGCTAAAACCACCACTAATAGAAATTAGACCCCACATGTGAGCCCGATACTGCATAGTAGGAGGTGCTCAGCGTCATTGATGTTTTATAGCATTCTTTAAGAGAAAATGAATGTACCTGACAATGCCTTCTGTTGGGACATAGAACTGCTTTTTCATGGTTTCCACTATACTCATGGTGGTTAGAAACTGAGAAGTGGCCAAGAAGGATACTTTATTTAAAGATCACGACTTTCATAGATACACCAAATCTTAGCATTTTCATTTTCTTTAAAGAAAAACCTTTATTGTGTTTAATTGAAAAGCGAGAATTGATTATCTCTTGTGTAAAACATTCTTTTCGATTTTGCATGATTAGAAAAGAACGGGCTATAATCTTAGTATTTTTTTTAAAATACAACATAAAATCTTTAACCATAGAAGAATAATGCATTCCGTAGTTTCAACATCTAAGTATTCAACTTCAAGATCTTTTTTTGGATTTGTTACGTTGGAAGTTTTTTCATCCTCATCAAGTGATATTTGGGATTAGAGATAAGTGAACAATAAGAGGCCTAATTCAATTACATATTTAAGATTACAGAACGCAGAATTACCCTTGAATTTTACTCAAGTTCTCCACAAGTTCCCTAAATTATACTAGTAATTGACCGCTCCAACTTCTCTTGAATGAAGATACAAAATATAGAAGTCATAAGAAAGTGCAAGAAACATATTGTAATGCAGTTGTAGACAGGAGTTCCTATGTAAATACATTATTTAAGGTCCAAATTCGGACTACGTTTACTTAATAAGAAAAGTTGAAAAGTTCGACTTCTCAAAATAACTTAAACCGCATCGTTTGTGCACTTTTACCAAACACTCTACTTATATAATTTTTTGTGCAAAGTACTTTTGGGAATTACAAAAGCAATTCCAAACTAGGTCTAAGTGAAACCAAAAAAAAAAAAAAAAAGGCTTGAAAATGTATGTGATTTACCTTGTATTAGGAGAGAAGATGAATGACCAAACTCACAAAATGGTATCCCCATCTCTCTAGCTCACCCCTTGAACATGTAAACAAACACCCTTAACCAACTAAAAAGCAATAGGCTTGCAACATTCTCATGAAACATGGAAATACCAAACATATTTAATATATAAACATATGGACAAGTTTTCAATTGTTACGTTTTTATTGGTGGTTACAATCAAATATATAAATTTAATAACATGACGTGATATCAGAATATGGAAGATTCACAAACATGACCTGCTTCTCCTTTTGCTCCGCATATGTGGTCTGGAGAATCCAGGTATCTTCCAAAAATTTGATCCAGGTATCCACAACTTCAGCTTCTGCTCTGCATGAAGCAATGAATTTCAACAGCTCATCTTCCTGTTATTAACAACACGAATGACAGATTAGGTGAGAGTAATCAAAAGGGTCCAAATATTGTTCCAAAATATTAACCACTATTGCATGTATTATATACGATCTAAATATGAACTTTAGGCATGATATGAAATGGAATATCACCTGTACCTTTGTTTTCAAAAGCACAAGAATCTGATTACTTGCTTCATCAAATTGATCTCTTTCTTCCTTTGTGTGGTGGAGACGCATCCGAGTGGCGGCCAGTGAGGTATATATTAACCTAATATTGCAGAAGAAATGATGAAGAGAATTGAAATTAGAAATTCATATTTTTTTCAAGTGTGTGCATGAAAGAAAAGAACATAGTGGCTAAACAAAACACTTCAGATGACAACTATTAATCTGTATCAGACATGACAATTATCTTTTAAGGTGTATTTTGTACATCAAAGTTGAATGAAGAAAAAAGAAAGAAAGAAAGAAATAGAAAGGGTCAGGCTTTTCAGTTCAGCTTCAAGTTCATCTCTTTGCCTTTCAAGTAGGTTGATCTCTGCCACTAATTCCTGCCCCACGTAATAACACTAATTAAAGACAAAGAAACTTCCATTGGCATTTTTTTCCTTAATTAGTTCAATAAGTAGCTCACTACAAAGAGCACATTTCAAACGTATAGACTTAAAAAAACTAATAGAGTCAATAAAGAAATTGAGAAGCAAGTTCTACTATCTAAAAGCATTGCATTATACTCCAAATCCTCAGTGAGAAACAAGAAATCCAGAAAGAAAAATGCTTGAGGGCAAGAGTGGTGTTTCATTTCACGACCAACAGAAGGAACGGCTCATTTTGGTAGGACCGTCTTCTATTAGTGTGTGGTGTTAAAAATCACTGGCGCCCCAAAAACAATGTTTGGTCACCAAGGATTTTAAGGCAGTATTATACCTTCTCAGCTTGGTGAACTTCATTGGATTTAGCCACACGGAAGCTGAGAGCTTCTTCCTTTTGAGATCTGCTAGCAATATGATGGAAATGAATGAAAAGAAGGGAGCAAAAAAAAAAGGAAAAAGAAAACAATATGGCTCTTCAACCAATGTATATAGATTCTGAGATACTATAAGTATAATATGAAACCTGTGGTCTGAAATGCGCTTTTCAGCTTTTGAGGTAGAGTTGGCGAGTGATTCCAATAATATTTTCAGTTTATACATCTGCAATATAAATTAGTCATGGACAATTAGATAAGAATAAAAGGTAACTCTGATTAAGTATTATCAAGCAAGCAAAGAGTTAGACCAAAGACAAATCATAATTATTTTATTTATCAGCATCAACTGATAAGAGCATAACATCAGTAAATCTCTCAGAAGTAAGCTTATTATATTTGCATCACATGGAGTTTAAAACCTTTTCATCATGCATTTCTCGAGAATCGCCATTTCCAAAGGACTTCTTTCTAAGCAAGGGAGCCTCTAAATTGAAACACGGGTGAATTTCAGCGAGTGCCTGCTCTTGATCCTGTAAAGAAATCAGATCTTTAGCTTCAATAGAAAGTATAGAAACTATGTGATAGATCTAGGCTAATTTGAGCTCTGAAAAACTTAAGGAAATGGACAAGAAAGTAATGGAGTAAATCTTTATTGCTAATTGGATGGAAATACAAGTAATAGGCAGAACTTCGAGGGTCTGCAACCTCCCCCGCTTGGAACAATCTTCAAGACTTTCTCACTACTGATTTTAGCTTCTTCCTAATTTCCCTCAGCTCCCACTCCCCTCTTTATTTATCTTCCACCATTTAACTAACTAGTGTCTCATGAACTTTAAAATGTACTTGTTTTACCTCCTGAACTATAATATATCTCTAATTTTTTTCTCTTCATCTTGATTCTATCAGTTTTTTGAATGAAAATGTTGATATGACTATTAAGTTGCTAATTATCTATGATGTTTGACCATTAAAGTTTGTTAAGTTACTAGGTTTCTTAAGGTTTGTGTTGATTTTTTTTAAAGGTACAAATAATAATGACCTGAACGCATTTAGATTTAGAAATGCTATATATTTATAAAGCATAAACATGTTTTATGTCGAGCATTTCTATCTAAGTAAAATATTAAGAAAAAAAACTAACAAAATTCATTACATTATACAGATTTGCTCCTCATTTTTCTCTCTTTATTGCCTCTAATCAACTAATGTTTTGAGAATTGGTGCTTAACTAATATTTTTAGAGGATAAGGTATTCAATAAACCTCAAATATCACAGATAATTTAATGATCATATCAACATTTTTCGTTCAAAAAACTGATAGAATCAAGATGGAGGGGAAAAAGCTGGAGACATATCATAGTTTAGGAGGCAAAACATGTACATTTTAAAGTTCATGGGGCATATTGATCAGGGGGCATTTATAAGCATTTTCATTAAAAAAATTAACGAAGTTAACCTTAGGAGGCATGTTGACACAAATGACAAAGTTCAGGGGCCACAACATGCATATTTTAAAGTTTATGGGGCGTGTTGATACAAGTGATAAAGTTCATGAGGAATTTATAAAATTTGTCCATACATATATTATATTTTTTATGCAAAGTACTTTTAGAAATTTCAAAAGTAAACCGAAACTAGGTCTAAGTGAAAACAAAAAAAAAAATAGAAAAAGTATATTATTTACCTTGAGTAATTGGCACGAATAGGGTAGGCCTATTCATTCTTTTAATTTTAGCAAAACATCTCACCTTTTTAAATTGGTGCAATTAAACTTCTCATTCCAAACCTCTTAAAGACTCTCAACTTGTTTAGGAGCTCATTTCTTTCTATAAACTTTGTATTATTTTTATTAGCTTAAGAGAACCCAGTTAAAGAACAAGAAAATGGATCTCAATGATAGATTCAGCTGCAAAAAAGAATTACCTAGCTATTTATGTAGTACTTATACAATATATGTAAGCTAAAATCTGCATCAATTTTGGTGAACGTATATTTCATTTTGTAGAGAATATGATGGAAAAACATGAGTAGAATTACAATGCGATCCTGGATGATCCTGGCGCTACCGGCAACCAGTGGCGGAACCAGCCTTTTATTTTAGTGGGGGCGTACACTAAATTTATTTTAATAAATTATTTTAGTGGGGGCATATAAGAAAACATATTTATTTTAGTATGAGCATATATAATTTCAATTGGGACTTAAGTGTAAAATTTTAAAATTTTTAAAGGTAATATTTTTTTTTTAAAAATTTGAGTGGGGGCCGCCCCCCGCTCATCTTCAAGCTGCTCTGTCACTGCCGACAACAGCATTACCGGCATGGACGACAACTAAATCGGCATAGCTCCGGAGGGTGCGACGGAGGCGGTCTTTATCCACTGTCTTGTTCACCGCCGTTCTTATCCACGACAAGATCACGTACCAATGTATATATATTAACGAAAAGGTTAATGTATAATCAAATGCTTAATTAATCACCAAAGAACACTCTAATTTGTATTTATTTTGTGTCAAGATTTAGCGTTTGCTGTAAAAAAAATAGGTTGAAAGAATAAGAAAGCAAGAGAACAGAACAGGTTCAAAGAAAAGGAAGAAGAACGAGTCAAACCCCATCTGCATATATATATATATATATATATATTCAAAATAATTTCAGAAGGTTTTTTTATTTAATCCTTAGATTCTGAATTTTATTTATTTTTTAATACTAAATCATTTTAATAGAGTTAATTAGAATTTAATATCTTCAGTTAATTTCAAATAGCATGTCATGTCAGCAATTTTGTTAAGAATTTTAAACAGAGGTGAACAGAAACAGTGTTTTAATCTGTTTTTTATAAATTAAAAGGTGTTTTGAATCATTTTAAAAAATTAATTTGAATCGGGTATATAGTTCAGATAATTCTAAAAATAATCCTATATATATATATATATATAATATCCTGTCGATTAATGACCCACACGTGATACGACAATTGAAAACATCGTTTATGAAAGAAAAAAAAAATCAGAAACTTACTGTGAGGGGAAGGACAAATGAGTAAACTTACCGTGTTATTATACTCATTTTCGTAGAAAAAGTGCAATAAAGGGTTAGCATTGTAATTGTAGGGGGGCAAAATAGTAGGTCCCGATTAAAATAATATTTTAAAATTTATTTAATTTATAAATTAAAATTATTTTTTATTTATGTATATTTTTTATAAAAATAAATATTATAATAAATTATAAATTATGATTAAAATCATAATTTAAATCCTCCGTTCGGGGATGATCTGAGTAATGTTTTGAAGTAACGCGCACGTGGGGGTTAAAATTGCTTCCTCTCGCAGTAATATTTATTAATATTTATTCCAACGACAAACTTTTTGACATTTATTTTGTCGTTTTAATTTCTTTGTTTTACATCTTGTCGTTTTTCAATTTTTTAGGGGGTGTCTTAATTTGCATGACGTGGTAATGCACCTGGGACTACATTCCCAAAGCAATACTTTTCTATTCTCCCTTAATAAAGACTAAGACCTCGTTCATTTTACCGATTTGAGTTTTCAGTTTTAAATTTTTACAGTAAAAAGTTTTCAGAAAATGTCACATCTAACTTTTTCTGTTACAGTAAAAAGCTCTCAAAAAATGTCACATATTAACTCGAATTAAAAACTCAAATCTGCGAAGTGAACGAGGCCTAAATGTTCAATTTAGAACATTTAACATAAACATTAGTAATTTGATGGGATGAACATGACGTTGAGTACTAATATGAGAAATATTCATTGATTCCACTTAGAATTAGGCTACAAGGAATAGAGAGAAAAAAAATAATAATTACAAGATACTAGATAATTTTTCGAACAGAAATATATGATATTATGGGTAGTTGGAAACAGTATTTTATAGACATAGAATTTACTGCTTCACCGCACTGTTTATTTGTAATTGTTGACTTTTAAAAGTTGAAGTTTAACCTATTTATTTTAGTGAATAGTTCTTTGCAACCACCAAATTAATCAAGTAATTCCCTGAAAAAAAAAATTAGTCAGGTAATTTATCACTTTTTGGTCTATTGTTTTTCTATTTTATTGTAGTCATTATTTATTTGTTCATATCTCATGTATCTAGGATTTTTTTGAGTTCGTTTGAGCCAGTTTAAATTTATGACATGTTTACTTACTAAAAGTAAAGAACGTAAATTGAAAATCGAAATCAACCACATATTTGCTTATTCATTTATATCTTAAAATGAGATTAGAAATGTGTGGGTCTCACACTAATTTTGAATTAACACTCTCCTCACCTCTCACCGGATTGGCACTCTCAATCCTAATAATAAATATGAATTACGATTTTATTCTTAATTTTACTAACAAATTTGTGAATAAAAAAGTAAAAAGTAAAAAATTAAAAATGTCATAATTTACTTTCACGCCTCTCGTATCTCCTTACTCACTTTTTCTAATATTTTCTTCTCCTCAAAACACAACATTCCATCCACAGCAACTAAGAGCATCCATCTTCTCTTCAAAGTGAGTGTGGTTCTTTTTTATTAAATCGCAAGTTTATTTTTTATTTTTTTATTTTTTTTGTGTTTATTTGTTGACTTTGTGATCAAACCATGTTTTGCTCCTTGATTGCACAGCATCATTTCAAGGATTCGTGGAGATCAAGACCATTACAATTTCTAATTACTAATTAAAAAAAATCTAGGTGTGATTTGGTGTTATTAAAAAAATCGAATTACTAATTAGTTATCCTAATATTAAGACAGCTAGCATAATATACAATTTCTTTTTTTAAAAAGTTTAACACCCAAAAATTTACTAAAATGGTAGGTAAGTAAATTTATAATAGTTTATTCCGATTTTAAGTGTAACTAAACACATGATGAAATTAAGACTGATTCCAACTCTAATTCCTAGAACTTAAATAAACAATTTATTTTAACTCTAATTCCTATTCACTTCGAATCATGTCTACTCTAATTCATATCCACTCCGATTACAGATAAGTAAACATAATATTAATTGGACTAATCGGTTGTGAATTTACACATTTCTATTAAACTCTGTAATTTTTTCTCTTTGTTTTTTTTTTTTCCCCTTATTTTTCCTGGGCCTATCTGTTGGACCTTCTTTTACTAATTTCACTTTGTTGGATAGTCATTCTAGCATATTCCCCCGTATAAAAGGAATGGTTAAGTCGAAATAAAAAAGGTAAAAATTAAGATTAATAGATCTAAGTAGCTTAGAAACACCATATCACAGACTTCAAAATTGATTGAGCATCTAAAAAATAATAATTTAATATAATTAATAATTTAATATTAATGGGACATTCAAAAGCACAGATCTCTCTCTCTCTCTCTCTTCCGGCCAAAGGGAAGAGGTTCCTACAAGCACATTTATGGATCAATATCTGGCAATGGCACTTTCCAAAAATTCCACGAGTTGAAGTCTTCCTGCACAACCAATGAAAATTAGAATTGTCACAACAACAACAAAAAAAAAAAAAAAAAAAAAAAAAAAAAAAAAAGAAACCCGAGTTCTGTTATTTCCTCTCCACAACCCTTTTGCAGATCTGTGGTGTAGAATGTAGATTGTTTTGTTTACCTGCAGCTGCTCAACTAGTGAAGTTGGAGGGAACATGTCGTTTACAAGAGTGTGTAGAGAAGTGTATGACTTGACATCAATCCGATGACTAATAGCCACCTCACCCTGCAAGTATGAAGGCGAATAATTAGGAACTAGGAAGGATGACTTATTATAATCTTGCCGAGCAGTAGCACAAACGGTATTAAAGAAACAATACCTTGGGGTTGATTATGAAAATTTTCCCCTTTGGAATCCCGATTTTCCTGTAGCTAAGCTCATCCGTGTCTCTATTTCCAAAACCCGCATAGAATGGATTGTAATCAGAAGGGAATAGCCTCTTGATATCCTGCAAATGAATTTGGAATGAGTAAAGATAAAATGCCAAGAATTAGCCATCTCTGAAAAGCATCCCAATTTGCTGTTAGTTCTCAGGCTTTTGGTAATTACCTCCAAACATGCGATCTTGAATTCATGAGGTGCTCTTCTTATAACTGCCATCAGCAAATAGTTAAAAATTATACCAAGTAACCCAAGCCAACCGCCAACGTCAAAGTTATTCCGGCTTTTGATACCGGTAAAGTTCCAAGAGATGACTGAAAATGGAAATCAAATGAAATCTACACAGGTCATCGAGTCCTCACCTTCGCGGTACAATGAAGGAAATAGTCCATCAGGTGAGATTACAACAGGTCCGTTGGGTAAAGTATTCCCATCCTGCACATAAAGAAACATAATGAATTTGGTTCGTTCAATTTTTTCAACATAGCAGCTCCAATCCAAAGATTGCTAAACCAACATGGTTACAAACAAAAAAGCATTTGCAGAAAGTCCTTAAAATGATGCCTCGTGCCTACTCATCTATATATTTCGTTAAACTAGAAAATGTTGGATAATTTTCATATTCAACCATGTAAGGAAGCAAACATTCAAATAATTGTTGAGAAGCCACGGAAAACGTTATACTTGTACCTGTTTAACATTGAGTAAAAAGCTTCTCGTTAGGTATGCCTGAACAATAGCACGTGCACTGAGAAATAGTAACTGGTATCCATTTTCCTGTCATAATATCCGAATTCATCTTTAGATCTCACTTCAACAAAGAGAAAACTAGAATGATGTCAAATGCAATTCAGAAGTCATTAGTTTTCCTCCCCGGGAAGACGTCAATAAAAAGAATTACTAATCTATGTAAGAACAGACAGAGATATTTGCAATGATATAACAAATAGAATGTATTGAAACAATTTGACTTTTGGTAAACCATCAGTGGTGGCGTCTGTATCGTAATATAGACCTGCACTAGCAAGACCTGCAAAATGATTTAATTCATATCCAAACAAGGAAGAAACTATGCTTTTTCACTCAGGCACATAACGTTTATTCAGTTTGTCAAGCTCAGAGGGAATGGAATGCTTGAAGGAATGAAAATTTAAATTGCAGAAACAAAACAGACCTTAATTGCAGAGAAAAGCTTAGCTACCCCAGATTGTGTCCAATCCTTTCCAACTAAAGGCATAAACTGACCTAAAACATCCGACCTGGAAGAGAACGTTGCAAGTAAATAAGGCGCAATAAATTCGTAGATACTTGAAACCATCGAAAGGTTAAAGGTTATATCACAAAGCTTATACACATGCATCCACACTATTAAGTTTGGAAAACAATCGAATTTGAGCAGTTCATGACAGCAATTCTTCCCAAGAAATTTTGACCTATAACAATAACAGGAGTCTTACTTGGTTATCGTTCCATCTACATCGGAGATTACAATTCGTGCATTCCACTTCCACAAGTAAATATGTGCATCAACCTATAAAAACAAACGCCGTGTCTTACCAACTAAATACTATAAATGGAAAAGAGGGAGGAAAACACTCAACTAAATATCATCTTCACAGATACTAGATGATGAACTCAACCCAAAAACAAAATATAAAAAAAAATAATAATAACTAACCTGTTGTTTTCCTAAAACGAGGGTGGAGAAACTGAAAGTGATATTATTTTGACCATCTTTCAAGTTCAAAGAGGCTATCTGCTCATTAGTGGGAACATTTGTCCGTACAAATTGTTTGCGAGGAGACTCATTGCGGCTCTCGGATGTCAGAGTTTCTATTTGTGAGTTAGGTAAAACAGATTCAGAATCAACAAATTCCTCCTCATTTGACGAATTACTATTGGTGTGGTCCAGTGTTTTGACCCTTCTGAATGCAATAGGCCAGAGCCTCCATCTCCGTCCAGAGGGAGTGGATGTTAATCCGGAATCATCATTTTTGGCCTTTGACGTGTCCTCCTGTTCCACAGGAATTGCATCCTTGGGTTCAATAGGCAGATCTAAGCCAAATGCAGCTATCCCCAGAGCTATACGAGCAGCTTTTTCCCATGGCAAATACTGCCCTCTAAATCTAACAATCAGACTTCCATTCTTAATAATCGACGAAGCAGAACTCTTAAACTCCTCTGCTGATATGCGATGTGCATTAAAGGCTTCAGCAGCTGCAACCATACCCATACCTGCGTGAAGCTTGGTCCCACAGAGCGAGATCTCAAAACCTGCAAATTGCAAGATTGACGAATAAAAACACTTGCTTTAGCATCAAACCACAATAAATTATCAAAGTCACAAAGAATTGCTTACTTATGTTTGAATGCGTTTGTAATGCTTCAGCAGAAGTTATTGTAGGAGATTCCATTGGCCCATTTCTAGTGCTTTCATCTTCACCTGTAGGCCTCTCTGGAGTACCATCTATACCGACTGCTCCTGATGTATCAGACTGTTCATTCTTCCATTCTGAATTTTCGCCAATGGAGTGAAGAGATCTACCTTCTTGATCGTCAACACCCGCATCTTCTGCACCATCAGCATTCTTATCAACTTGTTCACATTCACACTGTATATCCATAGACAAATTATTGTTAACTGAAACAGCGCTGTATGAAGGAGATGACCCATCATTGTTTCTAAATACAGCACCAGTATCCCCAGTTCCATCATCCAGTGGAACAGTTTGATGAGCCTCGGGTGAACTATGGACCTCTGATGACAAACCCAAATCTTTGAAATAGGTACCTTCCACCTGTTTAGGTAGTTCTGATAACTCCGAAGAGTTCTCAGTAACCTCTTCCTTCTTGACTTCCGCCACATCTTCTGAATCACTATGCACATGAATATTCCCATCTGTCATTGCAAAGTTTTGTGTTTCGGTCACTTGGTTATCGGAAGAGTTCTTGAAAACCTCTTCCTTCTCAACTTCTGCTACATCTTGTGAACCACTATGCACCTGGACATTCCCTTCTGTCATTGCAATATTTTGAGCTTCCGTCACTTGACAGACATGTTCTTCCTCTCCTTCACAAACAACAAGCTGGTGCCCTAAAGCACTACTATCATTGTTAACAACAGAAATGTTATCAGATTCATCATTTGTTGAGGAGGCATTCAGCTTATTAATATAGTCAACAGCCCATCCATTTTCAGCCGAACAAAGCTCATCGTTGCCATCACAGAATTCCGTCCCTTCTCCAGGGCCAAGATGAAACTGAGGAGTGCCTAATTGAAGATTGTCTGTATTCAGTTCTGACGCTGTGATAGGGGCCGTTAATATATGACCATCCACACTTACCAACACAACTTCCGAATCTAAATTCTGTGATTCCACGATATTCTCACCATCCAAATTCTCATATCGAGTAGATCCATAATCCGACAAATCAACAGAACCATCAAGAGAAGATTGCACATCTTGGAACTCATACAACCTCCGTTCACCATCAGACTCAGCCCTCTCTATTCCCTCTTCCCCAAAGGACTCACATTCCTCTTGCAATTGACCTACCCCGGAATCAGAAACACTATGATCAAGCCTACGAATGTCAACAACATGTTCATTACTATTGTGCTGCTTGTCACCATTTATGCTACTAAATTCCGGAATTCTGGAATCCTCAGAAACCCCATTTTCATTTCCTCTACCAACATCAACCTCCTTCACAAAATAAGCCTCACCGGAATTATCAAGATACATATGGAAATTGGCCTCAACGCCATTGACCGATATACGGACAATCTTCTCAGCACCCTTCAGAACGCCTTGAAATTTACCGAATCGAACGTACCACGGCGTGCTCCGGAATGTCCCATCCAGCTGTTTTACAACAATGACATCAACAGCACCACCAAAGGGATGAAACGGCGTAGCAACCGAGTAAACACCTTGGGTAATTAAGCTCCCAACTTTACCAACTACATTCATTTGGTTATAACCACCCTAAAACCCTTTTTCAGTGTCTCGTCAAAGATTAATCAAGAACTAGAAATATGATACAAATTATTTTCTCCGCTTAACTACTAAAACTGTTCTCCGAATCTCCTGAAAGATTGAAAAGATTCAAACTATTGACTTGAATTATTTCTCCCCCAACCCAAAAAGAAAAGAAGATTGATTTGAGGAGATTTCCTCTTATTCGTCTGAGCAATACCTGCGTAAACATATAGCCGAACAAAAATCACAAAAGATGACCATATATGAAATTCAGTTTCATTTGCCACAAACATAAACCCTAAGCTCACGTAATGAAAAACAAGATATACGATTTGTGCAGTAGACATTTATATATATATATATATATATATTGAGAGAGAGAGAGCGCGCGCGCGCGCGAGAGAGACAGAAGTTCCAATCCAAGTCAGTTATTACCTAAAACCCGTATTCAAACCATCAAATTCACGAAATTCATAAATTTTTCAAAGCATCTACCGAAAAAATTTTATCGGTAACCAAACAGAGCATTAACGCCAACTTTTCTAACAAAATCAACATATATATATATATACACACACACACACATACATATATATATATATATATATATATATAGATAGAGAGATAGATATATCATAAGAAAGAAATAGAACATACCAAGAGTATCTAACTACTAGAGTGAAATGAAACTTAGAAACTTGCAGGAAAAAAAAATGACGATCAAGAAATGAAATTTAAACATGAAAAAAGAAAAATGAACGTTCGATAAGCTCAGAAACTGAACCAAAATTTCCCTTTTCTTTTCTTTTTCGGTTTCCTTACGTATTCAAATCAAAATCTCGAAGTTCCTAAATTTCCTAACCATTCACAATACAGTTTTCTCGGCAACGAAACAGACCACTAACGCCAAATTTTCCAACAAAACGACAATTACAAAACAACAGAAAATTGCATTGAAAAGTCTTACAAAGAGAGAAGAGAGAGAAAGCGTACCAAGAGTGATGAACTAGCAGATTGGGAAGCGAAATTCGGAAACTTCAAGGAAAGAATAAAACGATCAATAAATCAAATTTAAACCAAAATTTTTGCTTTTTCTCTTATCTTGTTCTTATTTTTTGGGACTAAAAATAGAGAATTTATGAGTGCGAAATCCAATCCAATCCAATCCTGAAGCATCAATGAGATTTCAAGATTCTTGGTCGGAGGCTTCGAAGTTTGGGCTTCGTGTGAGATTAGAATTTTTTTTTTTTTTTAAATCTTTTTAGTCCCCAAACGAAAATAACGATTTTCTTTTCTTTTCTTTTCTTTTTTTTTTTTTTTTTTTTTTGAAGAAAAAAACACACAAACACTTCTCGGTCGTGTTTCTTGTTTCCACGGCTAATAAGCAATAAATAGGTAAGCCTGTCGTACAAGGACTTTAATGGTCATTATTTTGGATCAAATTACGGATCAGCCCAAGTGGTCTCCGTTGTAGTTATATAATGTTGGTGAGGGTAATTTGGGGACTTTAAATTTGCAGATCTTTCTCTCGAGCAGGAAGACTTGTGGATTTGGGCCACCACCTCCTCCTAGTTCTCTTGTCTTGGAGTGGAAACGAATTGATCAATTTGCCCTTGGGGACTTAAGAGATTTCTTGATATTTGCAGGGTGAATAAGGGTATAATAGTCATTATGGTGATGACAACGTGCAATTGTTCCTCATCTACCACCGTCCAATTTTTTTTTTTTTCCAATGATTCTTTATATTTTTGCTTATGGTGGGTTCATCAATTTACAATCAATTTAATAAATTTTTTTAGAGTAATTTAAGAAAATTTTTGGTAGAACAAAAGGTCGTGTTTAGAATTGATCCCGATTTTATTTTTCATGGTTTTTGAAAAAGAAAAAATAAAAACGTTTTCAAAACGGCGTTTGGCGCAATAAAGATAAAAAACGAAAATGAAAACGATTTTTTGATTTAGTGTAAAATGAGAGAGAAATAAAAAACGACTTTTAGTCATTTTTCATTTTTTGTTTTTACTTTCTCCTCTCTCGAGTAGAGAGAGATAAAGAGAGACATTAATGAGTTTTTTTAAACTGAAAATAATCTATTGATAAAACTACTAAACGTATTTTTAAAAATAATTTCTATCTGAGATTAAAAACGTTTTCATTTTCATTTTCATACAAATAAAATAAAATCATTTTATAACGAGTTCTAAACGCGCCTAAAATATTTTCTCTCATTATTTTTCATTAAAGTTTTAAATATTTGTAACTAAATGAATTATTATTTATTGGTTTAAACATTAAATTATACATTTTTATAGTGTTTGGCATTCATCACAAATTATCGTTAATCTTGTATGGGCTTTTTCTTGTATTGGGTTCCATAGAATAAAACCAAAATTTTCCGTTCCACTTTCCACACGGTGAGTTTTTATATTCAAAAAACAAACAAACTCAAACTTATCCGTCTCAGTCCTTTGCATACTTTATTTAATGAATATTTATGTGAGTTATTTAAAAAAATAAATAAATCTCCTTGATACCTAATTTCATCCCAAATTCCAGCGCTTGTTATTAGTTTTTACATTTTGCTTTATGCATACATTTCTGCTACAAGTTAGAAATGTCAATTCAGAGAAAAAAAAATAGAAATGCCAATGGTCGGATTCAAGCAAAATAATATCGGCATTAAGAAAAAATAATTAATCAATCGAATTGTCTCTTCAATTTATGTTGTCAAGTTCCTGAATGTTTATATAGTTACACTTTCTTTTTTCGATATTCTAATATAAATGTATATATATTTTGTGTGTGTATTACTAGTTGTTGAGCTTTTTAAAAAGGGAATAGTTTGCTCCTTAACTTCCTTTTTCCGATTAGTTCATAAATTATTCCTTCAAATAAAAAAAAAGTCCCAAATTATTTTTTGAATACCCCTAGGCCCTAGCAAATAAATTAATAAATTTGAATCAATTATGTCCAAATCAAAGAAAGTGGACAAATAAAAATCACGTCACAAGAGAGATTTTTCCAAACAACCATTGAAAGAAGGATAGATGAACTGCAATTTTTTTCCGCTCTTTTTGGTATAAAGACCATCCCATTCAGTGAAAAAAAAAAGACCATCAATTGTATAACTTTTGAGGTTTGGTAATATGTTACCATCAATTGCATCCTTAGCCTTGTTCATTTCACCGATTCGAGTTTTCAATTTTAGATTTTTACAGTAAAAAGCTTTCAAAAAATATCACATCTAATTTTTTTCTGCTACAGTGAAAAACTCTTATAAAATGTCACATCTCAGCTCAAATTGAAAACTCGAATCCGCAAAGTGAACGAGGCCAATATATATATAAATAAAAAAAATAGATTATTCTCACTGGTATTCTTGAATTAAACTATAAAAACTCTCACTTTGTCTCTGGATCTTTAAATTGTTCTCATCTAACTCATTTTATTATAATTTTTGTCAAAATCAGACGGAAAAAAAGAAGGTTAAGTGTAGTTATATGGTTTTTATTTTTATTTGTTAATAGAAATCTAAATAAAAAGATCACGTGACTGCGTTATTCTCTTTTTTTTATCTATTTTTAATAGAAATTGTAACATAAGGGGTTAAGTGAAAACACTTCAAAGTTCATGAGATAAAGCAAAAGTTTTTAAAATTTAGAAGACAAACTGAAAATAACCCTAAAATTCAAGAGTGTCAATGATAATAATAAATAAAAAAAATTGTATCATTCTTTAGGTTTGGACCGTTTGGTAAGATGTTCCATGCAACAAAAGACACACAGGAGATGCATGAACCAAGACCATATCACGATAAACAACACAAGCAAACTTTCGCAGACGTTTACAAACAAAAAAGCGTTCACAAACTTCACTATCCAAAATCAAACATTGACCAAATATTTATTTAATTGAGCTGGGACCAGAAGAGTTTAACTGGGGCTTGGTCTTGTCGCAAAAGAGAACTGATAAGGAAAAATAAGGTTAGTCTTTACATGAAAATTGTATAAAGATTTACTTGGTTGTATTATTGTTGTTTTTATTTCTTTTTCAAATTGCATGTTATTAGCGGGTGCAGTTATTCCAATAGCCGGAATCGCTCACTGGATGACCACTAGTCACCCGCCAACGACGATCATTGAAGTTGGCAAGTGATCACTAAGTGAACGTTTGGTTCGTAGATTTAGAATCATGATTCTGAATTATTCTCGTTTTACGTGTATTTTTTTTTTTTTAAAGAAAAATACTGTAGAGAACCATGAATCATAATTCAGAACCAATTACGAATACATGAAATAAACGTCCCCTAATTGACCATGAATCAAACAACCCCTTTGTGTTTATTTCTGCAATCACGCAATAAAAAAACAAAAAAATCTGATAGCTAGCAATTATGGTCTGTACATTTCCCTTTAATTTTGTTATTTGATTATTCTTTGATATTATTATTATTGACGATTAGTTTCCCATCTTGAAATCGATGACAAACTTTGGAAACTTTAATGCAAGTAGTAATACATAATGTTATGAATTTCCATGAGTTTTTAAAGGGTAAGAATGGAAAATTTTGCAATATTAGATATGAAGTAGACAATGTTATGAATTTGTTTTTAAAGGGTAAGAGTGGAGAGTTTTCGTAAAATTTTAAAAAATTATGATCATGAGATCAAAACTATCAAAAAAAATAAAGAAAAAATAAAAATAGAAAATTTACTTTTGAGAGCGGAGTCTGAATATTTACTCATTATTCTTGATAAATATCATTTTCTTAATGTAATTATTTGACTAAAATAATTATAAATCAAGAATAAATAGTAAAAATTCTGACTCATACACTTTAAATGATATTTGTTAAGATTACTTAAAAAACTAATTAACAATATTAGGCTTCATTCATTTTACCGATTCGAGTTTAAAATTTGAGTTTTGTTACAGTAAAAAGCTCTCAAAAATAATCACATCTAATTTTTTATTACAATAAAAAACTCTCATATATAATCACATCTCAATTCACATTAAAAATTTAAATCAACAAATTAAACGAATAGTTAATGGTCCCTAATTCATTTATTTATTCAAAACGACGGTGAAAAATCTCAGCACCGTACACCCATCAGATCTGAAGGGCATTATCGTACGAAATAATCCCACAGAATGAAGCTTAAAATCCACGTCAACACGCCACCACTTCCTGGTGTAAGTTTTTAATAGTCTATTTGTACATCTGCCCTTAATCTTCTAGAAGTTTCGCAACTTATCATTTTTGTCAATTTTACTATAATTTTTTGGCCACGACTACAGTACCAAATATATTTTTTTTTTGTACACCGTTGAATTTATCATGGTTTCATAGAAACAAAAAAAAGCTTAACCACATTCTAATATTTTAATAAAATTAATACCACAAATAAAATGAAAAATACAAAAAATGCCCTGGACAACGATAGAACCTATTGACGCCGGCCACGTCCACTCACTTGCTGCCGGCCACCTCTGCACACTAGCCGCCGGCGTGTTTGACAACACCGTCCTCACCAAACGACTCTCCAGCGGCCGATCTACGGAATCTAATGGTTTATTTGTCGAATCTCAACCGAAATCGCCACCGGCGCCACCTAGAAGTCACGACCAAGCCAACTTTACCCCTCCGTATCCACCACGAGTTGCCCATAACTACAACTGGGCATCGACTCAGACCTCCTCGCACATCAAAACCTAGTGGGTCCCGCCGTCGAACCTCGCCGGGAAACACCGTCACAAGCCACACCCAAAACCGGCGAATCGCGACCCCCCTCTCTCTCTCTCGACCTCCCGTCCTCTGTCGCGAGTCGTGCGATAAGGTCACGACCATGGTGGGATCCTACCCAACCGCGACCGTCACTGTGATGTAATTGCCGACAATCTACTTCTATCACGCTGTCGGTGGCAGTTTCTCAGATCCAAGTCTTTTCCTTTCTTTTTTTTTTTTTTACTTTTTATCTTTTAAGTTTTGAGGAATCTGATATGTAAACCTCACATTAGTAATGGTGAGGTTCTGTATCTTTGCACTGTAGAATCTTAATCGAACGGTCCAAAAAATACAATATGGTTATGTAAAGTAATGAGAGGTATTGTAGTCTTTTCCTAATTTTTTTGTCAATTTAAGAGATTATAATTTTTTGTCAAATTTATGAGATTATAACTCTAGAAATTGAGAGATTTGTATTATGATTTAAATTGGAATGTTTGAAACTTTTTGTTAAACATGGCTTTCGATCAATTTTAACACAATTATCAATAAAAATAGGGTATAATTGCAACACTTTTGATAGATAAATGGTCAAAATTAGAAATTTAATTGTTAAATTTCTAAATTGGGAGCGTTTAGTATGGAATAATTTTTTAGCGTTTGGTATGGAATAATTTTTTATGTTTAGTATGGAATAATTTTTTATGTTTAGTATGGAATAATTTTTTAGTGGGAATATGAATCTTCTCACATTACTATGTTTGGTACAATAATTGTGATTTTTAAATTCCCAAAAATATCAATCACATGGGATTCATTTGACCCCAAAATAGGGTAATCTAAATAAACACCAAATATGGTGTTATTCAGATTCCCATCAATCTCAAAAGCATGGCAATCTCACCGTCACGACCCCTCACTGCGGGCCTCCCACAGTCCCAGCCCCAACCGTCGCGGCTTCACCACTGTGGGCCCTCGCCATCATGGCCCGTCAATGTCGTAGGTCCCCCAACGTCCCAGTCCTCCACTATCGCAACCGCCCCTCGATTGGAGTCTTACAACGCCGCCTATCCCAACCTCTAACAGTGCTCTTACAACCTCCTCGTCGGAAAGCCATGCACAAATGACGATCTCCATCTGAAATGCCATAGGAAGCCCTTGTCTTCATCCGAGACGTTGTGTGAAGCATTTTCATCTTCACTTATCATCAAAATATCCAGAATTAGTTTGAGATTGAAGATCTGGTTTGAGATTAAAATGAGACATAGAAAAATAAAAGAGAAAAAGTGTGTGTTTTTTTTTTTTTGTTACTCAACATTTGTTTTATTCTTATTCTCATTTTAATTGTAATTTTTAAAATTTATTAATTTTTTTTGCACGGTATCTTATAAATTCATATCAAATTAATAAGATTTTAGTATTTCTTTAAACAATAAGATTTTTAATATTAAATTATTTCAAATTAATTAATTTTAAATAAAATACATTACACTACTTTATATTAACTAAACATAATAAAATAATATTTTTAAGAATATGAGAAAAAATTCTTATATATAATCAAAGGTATTAATACATATTTTTTGAGAATTATATTTATTCCTATCATTTTAACCATTACCGCCTACCAAACACCCACTAAATGTACAAATATCACTATTTCCATTCTCCTTCCCCTTCCACTTCCAACCAACATTTCACCGACTTCCATCTCTTACCGAAAAGACGAAACTATCCTCCCCCTCCTCCGCCTTGGAATCAGGTCTCAAGGGCATTCTAGGCAAAACATCTAACAAAATCTTCAGGTACACGTCAACGACAACAAAATCACTCCTTTAGGGTAAGCTCAATCAAGCTTTCGTCTCTTTCCCCCCATATTCCCTTTCCTCCACCACCGCCATCCTTCTCTATCGCCATCCTTCTCTCTAGCAAAATGACGAAACTGCCCTTCCTCCTCCTCCTCATCCTCCTCCCCCTCGCCGCCGGCGAGATCAAATCCCTAACCATCTCCGGCGACTCGCGCCCCATGATCCTCTTCGAGAAGTTCGGGTTCACCCACACCGGCCACGTCGCCATCTCCGTCGACAACGTCGCCGTCGCCTCCTCCGCCACCATCGACCCCTCCCACCTCGGCTTCTTCCTCCTCTCTGAGGAATCCCTCCTCCAGGTCCTCATGGAGATGCAGCAGGACCCTCAGTTCTGCGTCCTCAACTCCCACTACGTCCTCCAACTCTTCACCTTCCGCAACCTCTCCCCGCCGCCTCACTCCTCCTTCAAACGCTCCTACCCCGTCACCGCCCCTAACGAATACAGCCTCTTCTTCGCCAACTGCGCCCCCGCCGGCACCGCCGTCACCATGGACGTCCTCACCGAGGTCTTCAACTACGATCGCGACGGATCTAAGGATTTCCTCTCCGCCGGCCTCACTCAGCTTCCTTCCCTCTTCTTCTTCTTCTCCCTCGTCTATTTCGGATTCCTAGGGTTGTGGATCTACATTCTCCTCTCCAACAAGAGATCCGTTCACCGGATCCACTTCCTGATGGCCGGATTGCTCCTCATGAAGGCTTTGAACCTGATCTGCGCCGCGGAGGACAAGCATTACGTGAAAGTCACCGGAACGCCTCACGGATGGGATGTTCTGTTCTACATTTTCCAGTTTATTCGCGTCGTTTTGCTCTTCACCGTCATCGTTTTGATCGGGACGGGTTGGTCGTTCCTGAAGCCGTTCTTGCAGGAGAGGGAGAAGAAGGTTTTGATGATCGTAATTCCTCTTCAGGTCTTGGCGAATGTGGCCTCGGTTGTGATCGGCGAGACCGGGCCGTTCATCAAGGATTGGGTGACTTGGAACCAGGTTTTCCTGTTTGTTGATATTATCTGTTGCTGTGCTATCATTTTCCCCATTGTCTGGTCAATCCGATCGCTGCGGGAGACGTCGAAAACCGACGGGAAGGCCGCGAGGAACCTGTCCAAGCTGCAGCTTTTCAGGCAGTTTTACATTGTTGTGATCGGATACTTGTACTTCACGCGGATCGTTGTCTTTGCTCTCAAGACCATCGCGGCGTATAAGTATCAGTGGGTGAGCAATGCCGCCGAGGAGATTGCCAGTCTCGCCTTTTACGTGGTGATGTTCTACATGTTTAGGCCGGTGGAGAAGAACGAGTACTTCGTTCTTGACGAGGAAGAAGAGGAAGCCGCGGAATTGGCTCTCAGGGATGAAGAGTTTGAGCTTTGAATTGGGTAGTGCAGAGACTTTGCTTGCTTGGTTTCTGCAAATGGCCGGGCTTTGTGGATCGTCTTTGCGGATTCAAGAAACGGAGAAACCTACGTCGAGTATGGTGCTTCTACTTGTAATCTTTTCTTTACTTTTACTTTGAAGAAAGCTTTGATTTTTAAGTGTAACTGAAACGTTTTGATCCATAGAATTATCGAGTCATTATGCTCATACTGCACTCTCCTTCATAGAGTGGTTTACATACAACTTCCCCCAACCCCCCAATATTTTTTTTTCTCCTTTTGGATTTATGTCTTTTTAGGGAATAATCATTCATTGTCTCATTGTAAGTCATTGGTTGTATGTAGTTGTTAACTTTTCCGTTTGTTGTTTCTTGTTAGAGTTTTCATTTTAGAAGTTATTTTGATGACACTGCTTTATGCTTTACAGTGGTGGTGAATTGTGATCCATAAGAAAAATCATGAACAAAATTCGTTTTTCTTGCTAGTTAGGCATGTTAGTTTGCACTGTTTTTATGTTCTTTTTGGTTACATTTTATGCATGTTGGTCCAAATACATGGTCTATTCTCTCTCTCTCTCTCTCTCTCTCTCTCTCTCTCTCTCTCTCTCCCCCTTACAGTTTATTAAATAGATATTATGTAAGCAATTCCCTCTTTTCCGGACTTTTGCAGTACATTTTTACTCTCATACTCTGTAGCAATTAACTAGAAACTAGTCATTGACATTGCCACTCATATGGTCTGAAGATCTCCCTAATTAACAAACTAGGTTGCCATGTTGTGGCAAAGCAAGAAAACGGATAGAAGCAGTCCATTGTGCAAGTTTACTGAAAGAGTGACTTAATAAAATATTTTTGCTACCGCCAAGGGAATTGCCGTTTCTCAATTTGGTTGCACCTGCTAAAAGGAATTAAGAGCTATAAACCTGTAGGAAATACTTGTTACGGTGACAAGTGCATGAGAGCCACCTTAGTGTTCAGGTGTAGCTGTGTGAGAATCTTCTTGTTGTAAGCTTCATATCATGTTGCTTGGAGGTAGTGTTTCCTGTTAGTTATGTGATTCTCGGAGAAAAATGATAATTTCAATGCAGATTGGATCTTTAGGTGTTGCGGGAGGTTGAAAATTTCTAACACAGAGCTTGTAGTTGACAGCCACATTAGTATTTTGATGATATTATCTTAATTCCAAGCTTTGTTCATGTTGCTTGGGGTTATAATATTGCATTGGATATTATGATTTTGGATAGTAGAACTTATTGAGTTGTTAGGAGTCTCTGTGGATGAAGGCTCAGGCCTCACGTGTTTTCCAATGTCATTTTGCTGATTCAGTTGGAGATTTAACTCTTCTGGGAATTAGTATGCATATACACAATTTTCACTTTGAGTGGAGTGTTTTGAAAAGAGTAGTTCCCTTGCCTGTAAGGCTTGTTACTGTTGTTTATTGGACGCGTGACACCTTAGTTATGTGATTCTTGGGTAATGTGATATTTCCTTTCAGATTGGATCTTTAGGTGTAAGTGGAGAGGGAAAAATCTTGAGTTGAGTTTTCATTGACGGTTGTGTTGACAGCTACATTAGCGTTTTCATTTTGGTAGAGCATGATACATCTCTTAATTGAATCTTCGTTCATGTTGCTTGGGATCTTATTTCGCATTGGATTATATGTTTGGAAGAATTAGTTTACTTTATCGAATCGTTGTAGTCACTATAGATGAGAACTATTCAATTAGAGGGTTAGCTTTTCTGGTAATTACGATGCAGATATCCCATTTCCTTCTTTGAGCTTAGTGGTTTGGCAAGAGTAGCCCAATAAGTCTTATTCTATCTCCTCATTAGAGGTTTCAAAATTGCTCTTGGAAGCTGTAGAATGGTCCTTCTCCTTCCCCTGGTTCTTAGAAACTATCGTCTTTGTAAAGAGTTCTTTGTGGCAATTGAGAAACTAGTCTTTAGACTCTTTAAAAGAAGACTGCCCAACTAATCAATTTAGATTTCCTTGATGTTGTGAAGTTGGAAAGTGTGTAGGGCAAGGAGTTTCTATTGTGATGGTTTGGAAATTGGAGAAAAAGTTTTTCCTTCAAATATCTGTTTAACTAAAGGGATTTTTTCCTCTTCAATTTGGTATGCGTCGAGAAAACTGATCTAATAGTGACAAGCCACGTGAGAAATATTTGTTGTGGTGATTGTTGCAATGACAACTGTATTAGCATCTTTATGATTTTGTATGAGATCCCATGATTTTAGAGTTTTGTTCATGCTTCTTGGAATTGATGTCTCAAATTGCATTATAATTTTAGTGAAAAAAAAATTGTTGGGTTAGTGTTGGATACCAAAAGTCCCGCATGTAATAAGATGATCAGTGGGTTTATGACCCCTTGGGTCTCCCTCCCCTTGCGAGCCGGTTTTGCAAGGGAGTTTGTAACTGTTAGATTATATCTTTGGGTCTAAATGTGGTTGGAACACAAAACTCGTACATCTTTTTCTTCTTTTTCTTTCCTTTTTTTCCCCCAATTTCATTATGGCATTTCTAGGTAAGACTTTAAAGTTCAATTGCCTTGTTGATTGGGGGCAGGATTCAATTAGGATTTAGGAGAACACCTTTTTTTGAATAGGATACTCACATATCATTCTTTCTACACTCTCAGCTAGTTTCTTTGGGAAGACTGGTCCAGCAAAGCTTATTATTGATCTTTATTGGTGGCGTTAAAAATTGTCTTCTGAAGCAAGTTTAGCTGAATGATCCACTCTCGCTGCTTGATTTTTCTCTCTTTTTTGTTCCCCCAAAAATTTTATCGGTCCCTGCAGATTCTATTATTTCTAATTCACGATGATTACTTTTCAAATGAAAAAAACTAGGTGAAGCTAAGCAGTTGCTTAGCATTTTTGGGACAAAGGAGAATTATGTGATAGGGTATCAGATCACATTAAAATCACATCAGAACGAAAGAAGTATGGAAATTTAATTTAACTTGATTAACTTCTGACAGTGTAGAACTATGCAATACATTTTTTTTTTAAACTATTGTACCGGATTCTCATCATCTTAATTTTCTTTTGGTGTTTGGTTACTCTTGGATTTGATTGTTATGATTGTTATGATGCCTGATGTCTTGGATGTGGTATGCTTCTTGCTTGAATAGTTTTTGGATATTAGATTGTCAAGAGGGGAAGTTGATGAAGTTTGATTTTTGCCGTATTAATTTAGACAATATTATGGTTTGGTGGTTTTTAATCCTTTGTTATTTCCTTCTATTACATTGTCAGTCAACCACCTTGCGAATTACTATCCAAAGTCGAAAAATCATTAAAACTTCTTTTTGTATATTGTTACTGGGATTGGAGTTTACCCTTTCATGGCTAGGAAATATGTATTAACACACATGACTTCTCATGTAAACCACCATTTGTGGAATAGGGGATGTTCAGTTGGTGGTGTATTTGTAACTTCTCATTGACTATATTTAACAACTTTAAAAGTTAGATACAGCTTCTGGTAAGAAAAGTGCATATGTGTGTTATTCTTCATAGAAAATGGATAAGAATGTGAAGTGGTTTATATACATGTAAAAATTCAAGACGTAATAAGTTAACTTTTTGGGTCAAGTTGGACTTTTGAAGTGTGTTTGGCTAGTTTCATATGTGGTGTCTTTCCAATAAGTGGTATCAGAGCTGATGGTTCATATGGGCTAAACAATCACACTCGGTCATAGTCCCCACGTCGCTTCTTGTGGAGAGTTTCTGTGGAGAGTTGGTGTTCTTGCAGTTGGTGCTATTGCAAGTGTGGATGGTGGAGCATTGGTGGATTCGCATTGTTTCGGCTTTCTTTCTCAAGCTCAAGTTGGATCCCTTTTAGAGTGTGATGCTTGGATGTGTCGGTTACTAAAAATTTTAGTTCGAGGGGGAGCTCAGTGAACACACACACGAGGGGGAGATCTTGTTGGGAAAATCAAGTATTTCCCACTGAAAAGCAACTTCACTGTGAATAGTACTTGTGAATAGTATCGTACACGTGAATAGTCTCGTATATGTGAATAGTATTGTATAGATGAAACAATACAATACGCAGCGAACAAATCCAACATAATCACTATTGAATACTGAAAACAAATAAAAGAACACCAGAATTGATAATAAAGTTCGGTCAAATATTGCCTACGGGTACTCTGGACCACTCTATTTATTAAAGAAAGGAAAGATTACAAATTGAGCAGAAATTACAAAAGCCCACAAATTGGATTACAACGAATTTCATACAAATTTACAAAGGGGAGAAGCTCTAGTTTTTTAGGATGCAAAATAAATGAGGAGAGGCATGTATTTATAACCTCTGTCTCTCCCTCTTCTACGCGTGAACCAGTTGTAAACAGTTGGGTTTACCTCCGAAAGTCAACACCGTTTTCGGTGCTCTCTCTTCTTCTTCTCCCTTTATGAATTTCTCTTTTGCAGTTCTACGTGTGAATCAGTTGTAAATAACTGGGTTCACCTCCGAAAGTCAGCATCGTTTTCGGTGCTTTCTCTTATCTTCTCCCTCTCTGGATTTCTCTTTTGTAGCCTAATTTTTTTTTTTGACAAATTGAGCCACCCATATTGACTAACAAATCTCCGCCTTAGAAAAATTGTCAAATGAATGTCATTTGAATAGTGCCTTAAAACGCACCTCTTGGTGCCAACTCAAATATCCAGGATATTGACCAAATCCAAACAATGTTTAAACTTGGCTGCTGTCACTGCCTTGGTCATCATATATGTAGGATTCTTTACTGTCGAAACCTTCTGAAGGAGTAAGTCACCTTTTTCGAGAATTTTTCACACAAGATGATAGCGAACATCAATGTGCTTCGTCCTTGCATGGTAGACTTGATTCTTCACTAAGGGAATAGTGCTCTGACTCTCACAATGCACCGTAATGTGCTTCTGACTAGTAATGTGCTTCTGACTAACAACGAAGTATTCAAGTAACCCTTGAAGCCAACTTGCTTCCTTAACAGCTTCTGTAATAGCCATGTACTTTGCCCACAAATTGAAAATTTAAATATTTCTTACAAATTTACAAATGGGAGAAGCTCTCAGTTTTTGGGATGCAAAACAAATGAAGGGAGGCATGTATTTATAGCTTATGTGTCTCCTTCTTCTACACATGAACCAACTGTAAATAGCTAGGTTTTCCTCCGAAAGTAGCACCATTTCCAGTGATCTCTTTCTTCTTCTTCTCCCTCTCTGAATTTCTCTTGTGTAGCCTTTTTTTTTTTTTTTTGACAAATTGAGCCACCCATATTGACTAACAACTTTCATATACTCTTTTTGCCAGAGGTTCTATCAAGTGGTTGGGTGTGTGAGTGTGTGTGTATGTCCACTAAAGTTTGAATTTTCATAGTTTCATTCGTTGTGTAAAGTGGGGCTAATTAATCTTGAAAATATTGTTGATTTGGGAGTAAAATAATAAGGGTTAGGAGCTAGGAATTTATTGCTTCTTGTTGCGGCATGAATTAAATTTGCACAGTTCAAATCATATGCGATACTGAGTCGTAGATTCTCAAATTCAAATATCACCGTACTCTACCACGACAACAAGTTTTTTTAATCCTATGAAATTTGCTTTTTGTTTTTTTTTTTTTTTTACTTTGATGTGATATGATGTGACTAATGGTCTAAAGCTACATGGTACCAACAAAGATTTCATTCTATAAATGACAATTTTTAGCTTAATTATTTTTAGACATTTTCTATGGTGGAACATTCTAAAAAAACTCATTGGTGGAACATTGCTCTTTTATTATTGGATTAATTTTTCAACGGTCAGATCTGTAACAAGAACAGTTTTATGCGACGCTTTGTAAATTTTTAATATAGACATGCACAGATTTAACAGTTGAAAAATTAATATATGATTAAAAATAGAGGTCTCATTGTGAGTTTTTTTTTTTTTTTTTTTTTTTAGTGTTCCTCTGTAGAGGTTGCCTACTTATTATTATTTTCCTTCCCATCCTTTGTATCAATGGAAGGTTATTATTTGTTAGTTTATCAAGCTCATCTTCGCGTGCATTATAACAGGGAGAAAAGGAAGTTATTGATAACATGATTGTCCTAGTAGCAGCCAACTCTTGATTCCTTTTTTTCCTCTCTCCAGAGCTGATTCTTATGAACTCTGAAAATATTCTCAATAAGATAACGTAAGAGGCATTTCTCCTCTCACTGTTTTCACAATGTATAAAACTTTGTTCTTCAAAACGGTTATTTATTAAACATGAGACTCTTGTTTTTTTTTGTTTTTTTGTTTTTCACTTTTAAACACGAAACTCCTGCAATGTTAGGTGATTAGAAACAAGTTTTAAAAGGAATTGCCACAAGTTTTAGACTTATATTGACATATGTCAGGAGACATAAACTCTTGCAAACAATCCACAGCTATATCATCACACTATATATAGAATACCAAATATACTTTTAGGATATTGATAAGTCTCCAATCGCGATACCAATATCGAACCGAGATACTCGTTGGTGCCCGGCCACAAAATCGGTATCCAACTGAGATACCCTACGGTATTGCCAGACAACCGCCAGTATTGGTGGCAATAGTTCATGGAAATCGGCGAGACAATAACCACTATGATACCGATCGGCTACTGATTAGTAACCCCGACATCCATCTAGATATCGGTATCCGGCCAAGATACTAATATCTAACTGAGATACCCGTCGGTATCCGACCACCAACCGCCATTATTGGCAGCAATCTTGCCATAGCAGCTGTTGGAATACCTAATGTTTTAGAAAACCATATAAAATCTACAAAAATACACTGAAAACTACAAAAAAAATCCACAAAATATACATATCTATCCGCATAATATACATAAACTAAAAAAAGTCCACGAAATATACACAGATCTATACAATTTTCTTAATACTATAAACAAATTCATATGAAAAAAAGAAAAACAACAACAACACATAATGTGAGAACGGACGACGGCAAGCCACTGTCCACCATCGCAAGGCGATGGCGAGCCACGAATCCACTAGATATGTGGCGAAGTTGCGCAAAGAAGCCTAATTTGGTGGTGGAGTCACGCGGAGAAAAACCAATGGCCACCGTCCGTGGTCAGGTAGTCGCCATTGATCTCAGTGCTCGACGAGGAAAAGATATCCAGACAAGCCGGCATCCTTGATGCCCAGGTCTATCTTGGCGACGCCATACCGTCGAAGAAGGTGTACTTCTGTCGTCGTCTAGGTTCAGAGTCAGTACAGTCTAGGCGAGCTCGACCACGACGACGACCTGCGGAGAAGAAAGAAAGAAGGATAAGACTAGCGGAGAGGAGAGAGCAGTGACCTGTGGAGATGAAGGAAAGAAGGAGAAGACGAACGGAGAGGAGAAAGGGAGAGAGATGAAGTGAGACAGACAAAAGGAGAGGAGAGAGAGAGAGAGAGGACAAGTGACGGCTGGAAAAAGGAGAGAGAGAAAGAAAGAAGGGGAGAGAGAGGAAGGGAGAGACAAAAAAACTTACTCAGAATTTTAGGGAATTTTAGGGCTTGTTCTTTTGGAGTTTGACTTGAGTGTAATTCTTGAGTCTTTTGGAGTTTGACTTGAGTGTAATTCTTAAGTTGAATTTGAGTTATAATTTGAGATGAAGTTATAATTTGAGTTTGTGTTTGGTTGTGTACATTTGAGTTATAGTTTGAGATGAGAATTTTTTTGAGTTTGTGTTTGAGTGTATAATAAGATTTGAGTTGTGAATAGTGGGGAGAGAAAATTTTTTTTTCCTTATTTGAATTTATTTAATTTTATGCAATTGAAACTAGATATTAATTAAAAGTAGCTATAAGTTTAAAAATAACGTGAGACTTTTTCTTCCTTAAAAAACCATAAAAATAAAAAATACAACATCATTTTCTATATTAATGGAGAGAAAAGGACAACAAGAAAACATAATTTATAACATAAGTATACAGTCCCAATGCAATATCATCTCGTAGCACATCAAAGTCTTAAATGAGACAATTTTTATCGCGTTCGACGGTTACGGTACACTACTCACATTGTATGCGCCCTTGCGTCCCTTAATGCATTCATCTCTACTTCTGCATTGTAATTCAAAGGTTGTCCCTCATGGTTGTTATTGTCGTTGATGTCCTCTTCAACATTCTGAGGATCAATGTCCGCAACTGGAATGCCATCTTGTGAGTACTGCTCTAATAGGGCGTCTCCATTACGGTACATGTGGATAAAAATATGTAATACAACACATGCAATGGGAATCTTAACTTGCTTACGTATGGGGTAACGGTTAATGGTTTTCAAAATACGAAACCTGGCCTTCCACACACTAAATGTTCTTTCAATCACATTACGCAGTGAGGAGTGTGTGTAATTGAACAATTCACGTTCACTGTTGAAACCTCTACCACGTCGATTCCTATACTCTTGCAAATGGTACGTTGTCCCCAGTGAGGAGTGTGTGTAGTTTGTTTTCTAAATTCACATTGAGAAAATCAACAAAATTGGTAATGCATTCGAAATGTCGTTCTTCACCCTAGTCTTCAAAAATGAGAAAATGAAACTGAAAATGGAAATAAAAATAAAAATTCCAAAACTTACTTCTGAAAATAATCACAAATTTGGTGTTGCTTTCTGACTGTGAGAGTTGACGGTTGACAAAGAGTAGGATTGGCAGGTATTTTGGGATTTTTGAATGATTATGGGGTTAGGGTTTCTCAAACTCAGATTTGGGGAAAATGAAAACTCACCAGTTTTGATGGTATGGCCGCTGATGGTTTTAAGCATGAAGGAGCAGGAGCAGAAGAGGGTTGTTAGTGGTCAACCAGTGCTCTGCAACTCGAGAATCTGGGAGAGAATCACGTGATCGGTATACACAGCAGTTAATGGAAGAGATAGCTGTGAAGTAGGACACGGTCAGGAATCGCGACTGTTGGCGTACGCGAAGGAATATGCACTGTAGCGGAGCAATGGAGTAAACTCGAGTTGATGGGGGGTAACGGTTAATGGTTTTCAAAATACGAAACCTGGCCTTCCACACACTAAATGTTCTTTTAATCACACTACGTAGTGAGGAGTGTGTGTAGTTGAATAATTCACGTTCACTGTTGAAACCTCTTGTCACGCCCCCAAAACGGGGTGGGTGACGTGGAACTCGATTTGGGATTAATAAAGCAGATTCCCAACCTGGTCCCACACTTAACTGCATAAAAAAATAAATAAACGACATAATCCAGGAGCCTCTGACACACAGGGCTCCACCCCACAGGACATACAGTATCGTACATACATGCACATGTAAATAATCAATTACAATAGACATCATCCACAGTCTAGTAAATTCAAATGTCATTTATTACAAATTCTTACATATTCCTTACACTTTATGTCAGAGGATGAATACAATCCTCACTTGATCGTTCCGTAGCACCACTCAGCTACTCCCGCTACTGTGCCCCGCTCCTAGAGTCTCCTGGGAGGGGTTTTAAACATTTGAAACATAAAACGTGAGCGAAAGGCCCAGTAGGATATAATTTGAAATATTTAGAATAAATGAGCAGATGAATAAATAATTGAATACATAAATAAAATAAGACATTCAGTCCCGACAGAACAGCCGGAACCTCACATCCTTTTTCTCAAAGGAAATATAACTGAAAATAACCATATTACAGGCTTCATCAATTAATTAGTACAAATTACTTACCTAACCAAGTGCCTCGCCTACCCGGACCGAGTTTCGGGTTCTGCCCCCGAGGATGCACTCTCCGCATCCTATCTAGGCTTACAGCAATAGACTCTATTACCAGTTCGCAAGATCTCTTATCTTAAGAAATCATTCATTTAACATTATGAAATCGTTCACATGACCCCAGGAACTACTCAAGCCGCGGGCCCCATGACTGGACAAGCCATGAGGTTCCATGACTAAACAAGCCATGGTTTTCAAAGCATTTTCTTTCACAAATCAATCCCTTTCTTTAAAAAAATTTTCAAGGCCAAAATCTTTTTTTTGAAAACAGGCTCACAAGGAAAAGGGATAGAAATCCTACCTCGCACGATCAAACCTGGGACTAGCGTTACCTTTTCCGGCTTCCGCTTCCTCAAGCCCCTTCAGTCTGAATCCACAGCGAGCACTGATACAAAACAACACTTTAGGATCAATTCTCAGTCCTAAAGTAATCCAATCTCAATCATATACCAAGATTTCCTATTAGTGTGCCCTAATCAAATTTCATGTTTCAATAATCAATTCCAAGGGTTTTCAATCTCAAACAAGGATTAAAGATGCTAATCCTTTTATCCCAAGTCCCCAAATGAAGCTAATTTG
>NW_010356696.1:95001-95782 GCF_000414095.1 Morus notabilis | reverse complement strand
TCTCCTCACAGAGTTCTTGAGGCCCTTCTCAAACTTAAGACATCTCATGTGTTCAGACTCCACCAGAGATGGCGCAAACCGGGACAGGTCATTAAACTTAGCCTCATATTGCCTCACCGACATGTCACCTTGCTACAGCGACATGAATTCAAGTGCTTTTTCTTCCCTGTAACTCTGAGGGAAATACTGGTCATTGAACAGCGTCTCAAACTGCTCCCAGGTCAATCCTACGACGTCCATTCTCCTCTTGACCTGTTTCCACCAAGTGTTTGCTAACCCTTCTATCTTATACACTGTAAATTCCACCCAGTATTCATCTGGGACTCCCATAGTACTCAAGTACTTAACTATGGAGTCAATCCAGAACTCCGCCTCCTGGGGTCTTCCCTCACTATTAAACGAGGGGATAGGCGCACGCCTAAATTCCCGGAAGTACCCTTGCCCTCTCACCACAACCGGCCGCTCGTTTCGAGCTCTTGTGGCCATGCCTTGAAAGGCAGCATACATGGCATCCAGAAATCCTTGATTCTGTTGTGCCGGTTGATTAGCAGGCCTACGGCGAGGCGCCATTTCCTTCAACTGAAATAAAACTAGACTATTCAGTGGATTACAGATGTCACACATGTATGTACAATCCTGGGGTTCTTAACCTAAAGCTCTGATACCACTCTTGTCACGCCCCCCAAACGGGGTGGGTGACGTGGAACTCGATTTGGGATTAATAAAGCAGATTTCCAACCGGGTCCCACACTTAACTGCATAAAAATATAAATAAACGACA
>NW_010356696.1:41777-93715 GCF_000414095.1 Morus notabilis | reverse complement strand
ACCGGTCGACCGGTGACAGAGCAGTGCAACACTACCGGTCGACCGGTAGTGTGCACACCGGTCGACCGGACAGGTCGACCGGTCAGCCTGCAATTTGGTCGACCGCACAGGTCGACCGGTGGAATCGACTGCGCGAGAGAAGCTCGCGGAAATCAGTCCAAAAACTTGCAAATCCAGTCCCAAATCCAAATATTTCAAAGGGAAACCACTAGATCCGGGTTCTAGGTCCTGAAACAAGTCCAAAGAACCCAAGATCTCCAATTTCTACTCTAGTTTTACTCAAAATCATCAAAATCCGTTTTGAACCAAAAATAAGTTTTGAAATCCGAAAAACATAGATTCAAGAGAGGTTCTTTCAGTAATCTTACCTCGAATCCTTCTCTTGACGTTGAAAACTCTTGGTTCGAATCCGGTTTTGATTTGAGACACAAATGGGAGAGAGAGAGCACGGAAGTGTGTGTGAGAGAGAGAGAGAAACGCACGGGAAAGAAAAAGAAAAGGAAGGAAAAGAAAGGAAAAAGAAAAAGAAAAGAAAAGAAAAGAAAAATAAAAGAAAGTGACATGTGTAAAATATAACAGTCCAGAAATGCGCCCATACACACTTCTGGATTAAATAAATCACTGTGAATAATTTAAATACCTTGAAATTATTTAAACTCAATTAATTAAATCAGATTAGGCACACTAATAATCTCAATTACCTTAATTAATCTCAATTAATTCTTCAGGGTGTTACACCTCTACCACGTCGATTCCTATACTCTTGCAAATGGTATGTTGTCCCCAGTGAGGAGTGTGTGTAGTTTGTTTTCCAAATTCACATTGAGAAAATCAACAAAATTGGTAGTTCCTTCGAAATGTTATTAGTTCGTTCTTCACCCTGGTCTTCAGAAATGAGAAAATGACACTGAAAATGGAAATAAAAATAAAAATTTCAAAACTTACTTGTGAAAATAATCACAAATTTGGTGTTGTTTTCTGACTGTGAGAGTTGACGATTGACGAAGAGTAGGATTGGCAGGTATTTTGGGATTTTAGAATGATTATGGGGTTAGGGTTTCTCAAACTCCGATTTGGAGAAAATGGAAGCTCACCAGTTTTGATGGTATGGCTGCGGATGGTTTTAAGCATGAAGGAGCAGGAGCATAAGAGGGTTGTTGGTGATCAACTATTGCTTTGCAACTCGAGAATCTAGCAGAGAATCACGTCATAGGTATACACAGCAGTTAATGGAAGAGATAGCTGTGAAGTAGGACATCGTCAGGAATCGCGACTGTTGGCGCACGCGAAGGAATATGCACTGTAGCGGAGCAGTGGAGTAAACTCGAGTTGATGTGGGGGGGGGGGGGGGGGGGGGGGGGGGGGGGGGGGGGGGGGGGGGGGGGGGGGGGGGGCGTAACGGTTAATGGTTTTCAAAATACGAAACCTGGCCTTCCACACACTAAATTTTCTTTTAATCACATTACGCAGTGAGGAGTGTGTGTAGTTGAACAATTCACGTTCACTGTTGAAACCTCTACCACGTCGATTCCTATACTCTTGCAAATGGTATGTTGTCCCCAGTGAGGAATGTGTGTAGTTTGTTTTCGAAATTCATATTGAGAAAATCAACAAAATTGGTAGTGCCTTCGAAATGTTATTAGTTCGTTCTTCACCCTGGTCTTCGGAAATGAGAAAATGAAACTGAAAATGGAAATAAAAATAGAAATTCCAAAACTTACTTTTGAAAATAATCACAAATTTGGTGTTGCTTTTTTACTGTGAGAGTTGACGGTTGACGAAGAGTAAGATTGGCAGGTATTTGGAGATTTTAGAATGATTATGGGGTTAGGGTTTCTCAAACTCAGATTTGGGGAAAATGGAAACTCACCAGTTTTGATGGTATGGCCGCGGATGGTTTTAAGCATGAAGGAGCAGGAGCAGAAGAGGGTTGTTGGTGGTCAACCACTGCTTTGCAACTCGAGAATCTGGGAGAGAATCACGTGATCGGTATACACAGGAGTTAATGGAAGAGATAGCTGTGAAGTAGGACACAGTCCGGAATCGCGACTATTGGCACACGTGAAGGAATATGCACTGTAGCGGAGCAGTGGAGTAAACTCGAGTTGATGGGGGGAGGGGGTAACAGTTAATGGTTTTCAAAATACGAAACCTGGCCTTCCACACACTAAATGTTATTTCAATCACATTACGCAGTGAGGAGTGTGTGTAGTTGAACAATTCACGTTCACTGTTGAAACCTCTACCACGTCGATTCCTATACTCTTGCAAATGGTACGTTGTCCCTAGTGAGGAATGTGTGTAGTTTGTTTTCCAAATTCACATTGAGAAAATCAACAAAATTGGTAGTGCCTTCGAAATATTATTAGTTCGTTCTTCACCCTGGTCTTCGAAAATGAGAAAATGAAATTGAAAATGGAAATAAAAATAAAAATTCCAAAACTTACTTATGAAAATAATCACAAATTTGGTGTTGCTTTCTGACCGTGAGAGTTGACGGTTGACGAAGAGTAGGATTGGCAGGTATTTTGGGATTTTAGAATGATTATGGGGTTAGGGTTTCTCAAACTCATAATGGGAAAAATGGAAACTCACCAGTTTTGATGGTATGGCCGCGGATGGTTTTAAGCATGAAGGAGCAGGAGCAGAAGAGGGTTGTTGGTGGTCAACCACTGCTCTGCAACTCGAGAATTTGGCAGAGAATCACGTTATCGATATACACATCAGTTAATGGAAGAGATAGCTGTGAAGTAAGACACAGTAAGGAATCGCAACTGTTGGCGCACGCGAAGGAATATGCACTGTAGCGGAGCAGTGGAGTAAACTCGAGTTGATGGGGTTAGGGATAAACCCAAGAATGGGTAGTTGACTCGAGTAAATTTCTGAGTCTGGGTTTGAGTACGCAAGTGGCGAACATTAACTTCGCTCAATTGACTAACTCGAGAACCCATTTTCTGAGTGAGTTAAGGTAACCGAACACACCCTTAGTTTTTTTAGTCTCAAATTTGTTTTACCACATGGCAGAAAAATTGAATGTTTAAGAGCCTTAGATAAAATAATCCACACCTAAAAGTTGCGGCACACACCTACTCAAAATTTTAGGGTATTTTAGTCTTTTTAGTCTCAAATTTGTTTTACCACATGGCAGAACTACCGTTTGGTTGGTGGATTCGTGCTATGGTTCGAATCATGGTTCGTGATTCGCTACAGTATTTTCTCTCGCAAAAAATACACGTAAATCGAGAATGATTCTGAATCATGATTCTGAATCCATCAACCAAACGTCCACGTATGTTTAAGGAGGCTTAATAAAAATAATCCACACCTAAAAGTCGTGACACATTCCTTAAATATCTCATTAGAAACCATGCACTGGGACAAGCACTCTTACTTTGTCTGATGGAGCATGTAGTAGCCCCATCCCTTGCGTGGAAATAGGCCTGCTTGGGACCCATAATTCGGGCCCACCTATATGTGAGGGATAGTACTATCAAGCCTAAAATGTATCTTTTTATAACTTGTAGGCTTATCTTTTGTAATGACATTAAAGTTTTGTGTGATGATATAAATAATAGAATAGGAAAAAATAATAGATAAACTTGAGTGCCTATTTGGAACCCATTTCAAAAACATTTTTCACGTTTTTTGAGGACAAAAAAATGAAAATGCTTTGAAGATTGCGTTTGGCACCGCATCATATGAAAAACAAAAATGAAAACGTTTTCTTATTTCTCCTAAAAATTCAGACATTTCTGAAAACGGTTACAAGTCGTTTTCCATTTTCTATTTTCATTTTCTCCGGTCTCATTCCTCTTAACTCGGTGGGCTATTTTTTCTTTCCTCCACTCTCCCTCTTCTCCAGTCTCACTCTACTCCAGTGGTCACCTTCTCCAGTGGTCTCCCTGTCATTCTGTCTCCCTCTTCTCCGGTCTCCCTTTTATTCGTTACTCCCAATTTTCAACTCAAAAAGCTCCGAAATCGCTTGACCATGACAATCCGACACTTGAGCAGAATCCTCAAAGGTTCCTTGAGCTCGATCCAAGAACCGAAGCCTTCGATTCCGTAGAATTAAAACTGATTTTGAAGCTTTTCCCGATAAAAAAAACTAAAAACTCCACCAAATTTCTTGTTTTTTTAAGAAGCAGACGACATAAAAAGGAGAAGCAACTGAAGAAGAAGAAGAAGAAGAAGAAGAAGAGGAAGAGAGAGTTTGGAAGGAGATTTAGGATGTGATGAAGAAAGAAAGAAAGCGGAAAAGGAAAAAAGAAAAGGACGAGGAGGAACAGATGGTGCCATGTCAGATATAGGGGTTTTTTATATTAATTATTTAATATATTATTTAAAATACTATTAGACGTTTTGAAAAATGAATAATCAAACGGACTTCCACTTTTTTCTTATACTGAAAACAATATTTAAATAAAATTACTAAATGCTTTTTTAGAAATGATTCATGCACGAATCTCAAAATATTTTCATTTTGCATTTTCATACACAAAATGGAATCATTTTGGAACGAATTTCAAACGCACTCTGAAATTTTCTCAAATCATTTTTCCACCAGGATATTCTAAAGTTTGGACTTCCCCTGAATCCAAATTCATCTAAATATTTACAACCAATCGAAACAGTGCAATCAATTTTGAAATATCTAGAAAAGTATTGACCCAATACAAACTGACAAAAACATACGACACATCAAAATAAGTTAAAAACAAAACTTTGCAAAAAGACTCATAGCAAGATACAGAAGCAAAATAAAAAGTTAATAGGAAAGCACAACTGAAAAAGGCTAAAGAATCATAATAAATGAAGTTTTGATAATTAATATTATATTCTAAAGGTTATTGCAACAACTAATTATCTTACTCTCGCTGGTAGGATTGAAATTTTCCTCACCTTATTAACTGCATCAATAACTTTTTACTAAAAGTAACTTCTCTGGTAACTTTTTTTTTCATTGCAATCTATGATAATTCTTAACTATATGCTTGAGAGTTGAGACACGCTTTTATATGAACGTGTAATAGAGTCATAAGAAGCTTTAGACGATCTGTAGAGGTTGGAAGAAAGGAGAAAATTAACTAATAAAGATCACACGTCAACATTTTAAAGTCAAAAGAGGACCACCATAAAGGGGAAAGATTTTGCCTTGGATACAAATAAATAAATTCAAACTAATTACAAAGGTAACTATTTTTTTTTGGTAACTATGAGCCCGTTTAGTTCGCTGATTTGAATTTTTAATTCGAGTTAAGATGCACTTTTATGAGATAGCTTTTTATTGTAGTGAAAAAGTTATATGTGTCTGTTTCTGAGAGTTTTTTAGCGTAATAAAACTCGAATTGGTGAAATGAGCGGGGTCTATATATATTTGGTAAAAACAAAGTGACTATTTTTTGGTACAGGTATTTTTTTTTTCTTTACAATCCAGGAGCATATTTGGAATGATCTTTTTTTTTTTGTTCCCTCTTTTTATGTTATTTTTTCTTAAACCTTTTTCTGTAATAATAATAAAAAAATCAATTGAGTATTTTTTTTTTTCAAAAGAAAAAACATCTATAATGGAAAATGAGAGTGATTCTATATGAAGATCATTAATGCTCTTAATATAAGACTTTTCTTTTTGAGGCGAGAAAAACTCTATCTATCAGCCATGGCGCATTTGATATTTTGCAGCATTGAAATGCTTTTGATATTTTTATTAATGCATTTTTTGCTATTTTAACGGCCACATAATAATTCGATTTTATGGGAATTTCATATGGATGGTCAATTTATATGGTTTTTTATTTTTCTTATTTAGAAGTAATTCTTAGTGAATGATTATATGATTGTAGTAATTTATATGCAGTGACGAGTTCGGGTTGATTACCCTAGGGAAGATCTGGAAGATGTGCTAAAGCTTAATTTATGGGGAAGGAAATGACATGTTTAATTGATGGTTTAAGTTTTTTTACCATGATTTATATATTATTTTGCTATGTATGAGGTTTAATTAATACGGGAATATCTGATTAAATAGTCCCATCAACTCTATGTTCTCATACTAAAAGAGTGGGTTCTTTCCATGAAAAACCCAAAATTTTTAATTTCAAAACTACATAATTTTTGCCTAAAACCTCTTGATCTAGTAGCGCTGGTGAGATTTCGGTAGAAGTTACGGGTTTAATCTCGTGTTGTATAAAAAAAAATTATATAATTTTTTATTTTTACCCTTAAAAGAGGAATTAGATACAAGTCTCGTATAAAAAAGATAAATAAGTTCCCTAAAAAAAGGGAGGGAGAGAAAGAGGCGGAAAAAAAATGGAGTTAGCTATTAGAGTTTTAGGATATCTATGGGTATTTTAATCCTTTCAATTTGTTATTAAAATATATAAAGGGCAGAGATTTTTAAAAGGGTAAAAGTAAAACTCCTTAACTGAAAATTTAAGGATCAATATGTGCAATTTTCTCTAAATTAGCACAAGCAAGAAGACCAACCTTTTTCTAGTAGTACATTGTGCGTTTGGTAAAAAGGCACTAGGAAGAGCCAGCCTTTTTCTTTCTGCTTTTTTTTTCTTTTCTTTTTTTTTTTTCAATTGAATAGCAGCCATTTTTTTTCCCTTTCCTTCATAAAATAAAATAAACAAGTGCAATGCAGCCATCGTTTATTGGCACATCAAGCAAACAATATCTATGATTTGGTTATCACTGGCCTAACATCAAGAGCTGAATGTAACCTTTATTATTACAAACTTTCTTTTCTATCGAAAAAAGTGTGGGAAGAAGTGATCAAACCTTAACTAAGCGTGATCAAATAATCAACTTTCACACGCTAAAAATCATCCGTCTAATTGAACTATAACAACTTGAATAACGTGTTACTAACATTGTTGTGAAGTCGGTGATTAAATAGTAGTGTCGAGTGCTTCCACCATCAAACTCGAAGCTAAAACCTTTCATCTACCAAATCACTTGAGAATAAAACCAATGTCATTAGATTACCACCTCGGTCGTCCTCTTTAGCATTATAATTTTTTTTTCCCTTTCAGCTATAGTAAGCAATCTCGGGGACCACCGAGTATGTGAAAAGAGCCTGAAATAGTCTCTCATTAACCATCCAACAAGTTTTCACTTCCCTCCATCCCGTGGGGTCTACGGAGGCCCACTTAATTTCTCACAAGAGGCAGGACAGCAACGTGCGAGTGTGGAGTATCGAACCTTAAGAGGATGGTCAAAAGAGACCTAATAAAGGCGTTCTTACCACTACACCATGACCCTCGGTGGTTTAGCATTATAATTAATCCTTGGACCCTCTTACTCCTATAATTGAATTATTTATATTTTCAGAGTCATTGTTCTCTGAGGAATTCATTCCGCTTACGATCATGAGTTTTATAAACTATAATTACATAGAAAAGCAGTTGATGAGGGCCACAATAGGATTTTTCTTTTTGTCGAAAAAAAAAAAAAAAGAAGAAGAAGGAAATATCAAAATAAATAGATAAACAAATTAAGCAGGCGTGTTTTGATTAGCCCCGTAGAATGCAAGTTTCAGGCCGAAAAAAGCAAATATGCGTTTGGTGGTTGTTATCATTATATCTTATCCCCTTCTTCTCCTTCATTCTCTTGTTCTGACCCCAGACTTTGTCACTCTTTGTTTCCTCACTTTTTTTTTTTTTTTTTTTTTTTTTTTTTGGCTACATTACCAAATAACAGTAACATTCACTGCTTCACATAATTATCACTACTCCATTCTCTTCCTTTTAGGGAAAAATAATCATTTTTGACAAATAAATTACATCATGGTTTTCTGGCATTTTTACTAATTTACCATTAATATTACTAAGCAAAGGGCACCACCAGAGCCATTTTTACTTTTTACATCACAAAGAAAATCACTTTAATGATTTTCTTTTTCTAAGTCCAGATCATATTTACATATAGTACTCCAATATTTCTATTAATAGCTGAGAAAAAATACTGAAGAGAATCGTCATTCTTCTTACAACTAATATCTGATTATTTGTTTAATTATGTTCTTTTTTTTGAAAATTTTGCAGTAGGATAATTAAGCCGTTAGTTTTTATCGAATTTTGTTAAATTCATATATCTTTTATGATATAGTTCTGACGAAGTATGATGGTTCGTAACTATGCTATAATTAAAGGAGTTATTTTATTTTATTTTATTGTTTTTACCCTAATCTATTAAAGAATTCTTGGTGTTTTCTTGTTGGTTGGTTAAATATTAGACTTGGATACTCATACTATAGGGCCATATACACCAAATAAGTTGGAAAAAATAGTCCTTTCCAATGGGACATAGAGGAGATGTTTCTTTGACCCTAGAAACTACTATTTTTTTTTTTTCATTCCACATAATCCACTAGATATCTCTCCTATAATCTGCCAAATAGAATCCAAAGCTAGTTTACTATTTGCTATTTAATTTCTTCCTCTGAGGCTGCAATTACAAAGACTAATGTTGATATCTATCACTCATTTTAGATTATTTTGAGTCAACTACTTTGCTTATCTTAAAATTATGTCCACCAAATTGGACGGCCCTCATTAACGTCAACCGTAAAGACTTTCTACTTTGTGCGCATTACTACTTCTGAAAACTAATATTAGAAAAATTAGGCTCCATTTGTGTCGCTAGTTCGAATCACGACTCAAATTTTGTTATAGTGTTTTTTCTTATAAAAATTTAAATTTAACTTTTTTCTGTTATAGTATTTTCTCCCACATAAACTCGAACGAGTGAACAGAGCGAACAAAGCCTTAGATTATTAGATCACTTATAGGTTATACATAGGTCAAATACATTAATTTTTATTTGGGTAAGGATATCCTTTTTCGCAGTTGCAGGCTTATAACATGGACTAAAATACCAAAATAACCATCATACAAAAAAATAATAATAATAAACAAAAGAAAAGGAATTATCGAAAAAAAAAATCACTGGCTTTTTTGCTTCTTGCTCTTCCTCTCTTTTGGTACCTTTCCTTACCGTAAACATGAACTGATCATAAACAATATGACAATCTTGAAAGCATTATTGATCATAAGGTCTTACAATAAGATCAAACAAGATCTTCCCTAAACTTGCGAATTTGATGTATACTGTTTTTTAGTTTAGGGGGAAAAAAAAAAGAAGATGAAAAATAAGCAAAAGTAAAAAAGCAAAATGAGGAGTAATTAGGACAAGTTATCAAAAATGTCTCTAGCTCCTGCTTTCTCTTTTCGTAACCTTTTTTCTTAATTACCATATTGTGTAGGGCACAATGAGAGAGAGAGAGAGAGAGAGAGAGAGAGAGAGAGAGAGAGAGAGAAAGAGAAAGAGAACATAAACAAGAAGTGATAAACAATATGAGACCTTAAGCAAAATTATAAACAAGAAGTGACAAACAATATGAGACCTTAAGCAAAATTTTTCTAAAACCAAAAACACATGCAAATATACAGATTCACAAAGAGCAAACATATTTTCCCTTTCCTATATATCTTCTAAATGACTCTTTTTCTCTATATATAACATTAAAAAAAAAAAGAAAAAAGAAAAGACACACACCCATATAAGAAATTATAAATTAAAAAAAAAAGAACAAGCAAAACTATATCAGTCGTGTTGATCGACCACATCAACGGTGGCGGCGCAAGACAAACACCTTCTAAAAATCCCAAACAAAGCAGCATAAGAGATCTCCTTCACTTTCCCAAGAAACAAACACCTCTTCTTCTTCTTGTTCTTCTTATTAGAAATATTATTATCACGTCCTCTATTAGACGACTTCTTCTTCTTCTTCTTCTTTTCCTTTTCCGCATGATCATCACGATCATGATCATCATCAGCCAACTTAGGGTTGAGATTAACTCTGCAGCCAAAGCATTTCTGAGCGTTCTTCTTCTTCTTCTGATCATCATGATCTTCTTCCCTTGAGAACTTGTAGCTGCGGAGGTACATTTGCCTGCATGAGATGCTGTCCACCACCCTCGGGTGCCCGAACCGGACGGCGGCCCCGGTGGTGGCGGAGGGCTTGCAGCCGTGGGAGCTGACGGAGCGGACGAACTCGGCGTCGGACTCCGGCCACTTGTAGAGGTTCACGTAGGTGGCGCGCACCGGCACGCGCGGGTCACGTGCGTCGTTGACGCAGTTTGATATGCAAACTGAGCTCATAATACTATTTTGATCTTTCTTTCTTTCTTCTTCTTCTTCTTGATCTTTTCTATGTAGTTTTTGAGTTTGAGACTCTCTTTGTAGAGGGTTAAGAGTTTTGGGGCCTTTTGAGTATATGGGGTTATTATAAAGTGGGACAAGTTGGACAAGTAAAAAATAAAAATAAAATAAAAATTGGAATGCCCAAAAAAAAAAGAAAGAGAAAAAGGACAGAGGAAGCTTAAATTGCAAGAAAAGGTATACAGAGAGAGAGAGAGAGAGAGAGAGAGAGAGAGAAAGAGAGAGAGAGAGAGAGAGAGAGAGAGAGAGAGAGAGAGTGGGAGGGCCAAGATTGTAAGGTTTGGTCTAGTGGAAATATGTATCAAATGTTATAATGTGTTGTATATATAGAGAGAATGATTTGGTATAATTAGTAATGACTGTGTTTTCCCCTTTGTATGCGCTGTTAGGCATGGATTAGAATATGGCTCAAATATTCCTACATAAAGAGAGGAAAAAACATGAAAACCCTTTGTTGTGCTAGTACATATATCTAAAAAAAATATTTTATAACTAGTACTATATGTCGTTCTGTGCAATTTGTACAATTAAATCTTCACTAAATTCTGTTAGTTTTACATATAGTTTAGTATTGGAAAATTATAGGGTGTCGAGGTTTTAAACTTCGAAAGCTGATTTTTTTAGTAACCAATGAAAATTGGACTTTTTAAAGATTTTAAGTTCATAAATCTTGACAAATTAATCACTCAACTTATAAGTTGAGTGACTTCTTACCCTTTTTAGTAACCAATGTTTATATTTCAATAACTTGAGACTTTTTACCCTTTCGTTTTAAGAGATTGGAAAAATTTCGAGTAAAAGTGTATAAATATATATATATATATATATATTTATATAACAAAGGTCCTCAAGTTTAACACGTGTTAGTTGTGCATAATGTAGTTTCCACTTCACTTGTGGATAATTACATGCGCACTATCTACTTTTTATTTATCTAGTATATGTTTATGAATATATGTGTGTGTGTATTCTTTTTCTGTTACAACCTTCGTAGCAGGTTCTAGGCGGTGAAAGGTGTGCCCCATCAGTATAATTGGATTTCATCAAGAAAGCAGAAAAGAAAAGGAAGAGAAAAATGAAACATCATGAAAGTATTTCTGTTATGTCTCCCATTAAAAACACTTAATTAGAGTATAAGTTAATAATCTCAATAAGTTTGATTAATAAAGAAAACTAGGACATCATATGAGGATATTATTGCTACATATGATATTGAAACATGAGGCCATTATGATCAATAAGTGGAAATGAAAATATATTGGAAAACTAATGCCAATGCCATTATAGACCAATACTTTAGGCCTTTATATGCACACACACAAAAAAAAAAAAATGAAGTTATGGTTTTTAATAAATAAGTTAAATCCAAAAGCAGGATTGAAAATGGGTTCAAGAAGCTTGGTATTATATGAACAATTATGTACCCTTTCTACCCATATTGAACCCAAAAACAAAGGGAAAAAAGGGAAAAAAAAAAAGAATATGAAAACAAAGGCTTGGTTGTGTTTCTTGTATATTATCTAATCACTAATATCTCTATCATGAGTTGAGGTCTAGCTACCAAAAATTGATTAGTTGGGAGTGCACTTGGTGACAAAGTCAACTGAATATTTAATGTATAAACATGCACATTATAATAAAAAGAGGTATAATTAATTGATTATTGACTCTCGGAGAGGCAAAGCACAATATTGAAATACATGAGAAAAATGGAAGGAGCCAGGAGGTAAGTTGAAAGAAAAACGTGAGTCGGCAAAAAAAAAAAAAAATTAAGTGCACATTTGGTTCATGGATTTAGAATCATGATTCAAAACCATTCTCAATTTACGTGTGTTTTTTATGAGAGAAAATACTGTAGCAAACCACGAATTATGATCCGAACTATGATACGAATCCACCAACCAAACACACCTTAAGGTACTAAAAAGCATGCATTTTGCTTATTAATTCTCTCAATTCCAGTATTGATGCTAATAGATCCCCTTAATCACGCCTTGAACTCGTGATAGATAGAGACTTGTGTTGTTTTTCGTACAGTTAATCCTTTATAAATTAATGCATTTAAGACTACAAAAATTTATCAATTAATTGAGATATTATTTAATCGAGATGCTTATTAATTAATACTTTTGGGACCAAGTCGGGACGGATAAGATGGCATTTCTAGTTCCAAACGATAGGATTTTTAAAAGGGGAAAACGACAATATATCTGGGAGAGACTAGAAACTTTGGAGAGCATATAATATAACAAACAAACTAATATGGGGAAATCACATGTTTGAATTTTGATGTACATTTAGCAAACAACAATGTTACTATATGTTTTTCTGAGCCCTATCAAAGAAGAAATATGAAATAACGAATTAATTCAATAATAATACATATTATGTTGTAGCACATCAGGGATGACAAAAACTTAATGGACTTCATGCCATAGGCCATGACAAAAAGTTTTCAGCCCAAACCTTGGGCTCGAATCTTGTTGATCAGTCCAACTTTCACCCACCAAAGTTCAAGTTTATAAGCTACACAAGCCCGTAATTTTCCCAAGTCCAATTCCAACTAGTCCAATTGGCTGGTTAAGATTAATAGCCGGCCAATTCGAATGCCTTAAAATGAATAATGGTAGAAATACCAATTCTAATATCGATTAGAATTTCTATACCAACTCATATGGTATTTGATTTGTCATTCTTTTATTAGTAGTTGTTTAAAAAATTATCACGTCAATTAATAATTAATTAATAATAAGTGATTACATCTACTAACAAAAAAGATGACAACTCTACGCCACGTTAATTGGTATAAAAAAATTGAGATTAGAATTTGTGTCTCTAGCACTACTCTTGTCTAAAATTTAATAGCCCTCGTCTTTGAGAGTATTATTCACGATACTTTAGTAAATTTAGAAGATAATTTTATCAAATTAAAAATTTAGACTATGGCTTTTGTTACCATTTGTTGTGTGTTTGAGTAAAACTTTAGGTTATCTTTAAAGAAACATTTTCAATGGCATGCTTTTGAATCGAAAACAACAAAAGTTACCAAAAAAAAAAAAAAAAACAGATATCAGTCTAGGAATACAGGATCTACCAAATTTACATGGGTAATCTGAAGTGGGTATAAAGACAAAGTTGATAAAGTTGATATAACCAACTAGCAATTGTAATATCCTTAAAAATTACCTACTCACGGACCAAAGAGCAAAAATTCCTTCCAAGTATCTTCATAAAACTCTCAAAACTCTCAAAACTCTCAAAACTCTCTCTCTCTCTCTCTCTCTCTCTCTCTCTCGTTTCCAAGTATCTTCATAAAAAGTGGATGCCTTATTGCATAAACTCCCTGAGTGAGGTTGTTTATAAGTGCTCGGGCAAATATAGTGCCAAGATTTAGGATTAGTGGTATTATTATTATTAACATACATTTTCAAATTGGTTCTCAACTTATTCCATACAAAACCGAAATACTTTTATTCACAGCATAACCAAAGGTACTCATGAGTCCTAATATCTTTGGAAGTGAAATATTTTCATTGTACTCTAATCACAACACACATAAATTAACAATGCATGCAAAACAATTATACTTTTGGTCGTAATATTCTAGACCCTGAAAACAAAAAACAAAAAACACATTGCTTACAATTTGAAACTAAAAAAAGGGCGGATCCTAGTGCCAAAGAGGCTCCTGTACTATGACAGGCTTGGAGGAAAGCTCAATCCCATATGTACGCGGCCTTACCTCCTGAAAGAGAGGCCGCCTCCGAAATTCAAACCCTGGACCCCAGGTACAAACACAAACGCTCCCACCACGGTGCCAAGGCCCGCCTTCTCAATATCACCTCCTCTTGTTCTTGCTCCCAAACAACAAAGTGAAATAGAATAGGACTCTAAAGAAAAACCCCCATGCCACGGTGATCCATAGGCAATTCCACTTGCTGATGTCCGTTATCCCTTGTTGCCGGAGTATGTCAGTTCCGGTGGTCACGCACGTCGAGGCGGTGATGTTCATCCCCAGTGTCTTGCTCATGCTCTTCAACAATTGTGCCTTTAGCGACTCCGGCACCAGCCCGAGGGGCGTGTTGTCAAAGATTTGCACCCCTCGGATGAAGCATTTCACGGGATCATCGAACTCGTTTTGCAAAACGCCCTCATACGGATACTTAACAAGAGAAATATAGTGGAACCAAAGCCAATAGACTGGGATTCGGTCCCGGCTTATGAAGAATCCGCTGAAGAGGAGGAAATAGGCTAAAATCGCTACGACGACGGTGTATCCCAACATCACGTGGGTTACCACGCCGGATAAAAAGGTGACGAAAGAGCTACCGGCCCAAAACGCCGCGAGAATGGTGAAGAAGAAGAAGAAGAAGCCAGAGAGCCCACCTGCTAGGCCCACGGCCCAGAAGGTGGTTGCCGCGAAGGTAAGAGAGAGAAACACAAGTGAAGGAATGGAGATTAGAGAATGGGCGAGGACGTAGGAGGATCGGCGGTAGGCATTGTAGGCGGTTTCCCTCATGAAGATGTAGCGCTCCTGGAGGAACACCGGGATGGCCTCGGCGCACGTGTAAAACGTGGTGGACATCGCGAAGGCGAAGAACCCGAGGCGCTCCTGGACTCCTTTAGGGGAGTTGTCCAGTTTCCAGAACATGGTGGCGAGAATTACTCCGGTGACCAACACCGCCCCTAACCGAATCCCGAAAAGCTCGGGCATTCGGCGGGAGTTGGTTATCGACCGTCTGGATATCACCACCATCTCCATCCAGAAAGGATTTGCAAATGTCTGAAATGATGATGAGGAAGATGATGATGATGACGATGAAAAAGTGGAATCCTTTTGAGGCGCTCCCGAGACTAATTTGCCTCGGGAAACGCTCGCACTTATAGCGTCTTTAAGACTAACGGTGCAATTAGAATTGCAGTAATCTCTCCGATTACTGTTAATTTTCTGGCAGGATTTGTTGAACTCGACTAGGGTTCTGGTCCCGCCGGGGGTTTCCTCGAGCTCTCGAATAAGGTCTAGAGCGAATTCCGTCCGGTTTTCCTTCTCCGGGATCGGGTGGCCAAACTCAGAGAAGAAGATAGGAAGGCTCGTCGGCGAACCGCTATAGACGGTTTGGCCGTGAGAGAGGAAGATGAGCCGGTCCAACAAGCTGAGGATTCGGGAGCTCGGTTGGTGGATCGACATGATGATGATACTACCACTTTGGGCAATTCTCTGGAGTACCTTCACCACCATGAACGCACTCGTTGAGTCGAGCCCTGACGTCGGCTCGTCGAGGAAGAGGAGGATCGGGTCGTGGATTATGTCGATTCCGATCGAGACTCTCCGTCTTTCTCCGCCGGAAACTCCTCTATGCCCTTCATCGCCGATCACCGTCTTTGCCGCGCTTCGTAACCCTAGCTGATCAATCAAAGCTTGAACCCTCGCCCGCTTTTTTGACTTGGAGAGCGAACGAGGGAGCCTAAACTCTGCCGAGAACATGAGAGTCTCTTCAACCGTGAGCATTGGGAACAAGAGATCGTCTTGCATAACGTAAGCAGAAATCACCTTCAATAATCTGGACTCCAAGGCCTCTCCGTTCAAGCATACCGAGCCTTTCAAGCTTTCTTTCGCGATGCGGTCGGCTAGGGCGTCGATGAGGGTCGATTTCCCCGACCCGCTCGCACCGAGCACCGCCATGATCTCGCCTTCTCTTGCCTCGCCGGAGATGTTGTTCAACAAGATCTTGGTGTTGTTGCGGTTGTTATTATTTTCCACGGCCGTGAATTCCTCATTTCCACGAGCCGCCTCCATTTTCGACGGGAAAAAACTTATTTTTGTGCGGACTTTGACGCTGTAGGTGAGATTGTGAAAGGAAAGAACAAAAGGGGATGAGCTTGGCGGCAGTGAATTGTAAGGAAAACCAATATCAAGAAGATGGCTATTGTGAGAATGTGAGGAAATTGGGGATTGTGCGTCTTCAACTTGCTTTAGAAGCTCACCTAAAGTAGGTTTTACGGGGGGTTTGGGATTGAAGTCTGCAAGCTCCATGTTTGGGTTGAAGAAAGGGAAATAGGGGTTGGTGGCGGCGGCAGCAGAGGCGGAGGAGGACCGACGAGTTGCCGACGGCATCAGTGGAGCTTCCGGACGAGAAAACATGGGGGTGAAGATGGGGTTTAGTTACAGAAAGTAGCTAGTAAGAACTCTTGTGAAACAACATTTTTATAGAAGAAATTAGGTGCCCAACTCTTGCGTAATGCGTTATAGTAGGTGAGAAGAGTTGTGCATGTAAGCTCTAGTTTCTAGTTTCTACTTTCTACTTTCTACTTCTACTTTCTACCGAGTCTTTTAAGACAAGTCATGCAAACAAAAGAAAAAGAAAAAAAAAAGCCTTTCCAGAGAGTAGTTTTACATGATAATTAATAATCTTTGTAGAAATATAGTTGAAATATATGTCTTCAATTAGTAGATATTTTGGTAATTAAGTATTCCTTTATTGACAATATGTATTTTAAGGTTTATTGCCAGCAATCAACGAATTGATTTGTAATTTTCCTGAGAAATTCTTTAAGTATATGACTTTGAGATATACTCTATATTTTCTACATAATATGTTTTCTCCATTTTTTTATTCTCTAGATTGATCATGTGAACTGTAGTTTGATTTTTGATTTCCAACTAAAATAGGTAAAAGCAATTAAAATATGCCAATTATTGCTTGGACACTTCTATGATGTGTCATTTTGATGTATCAGAGTAATTACAAAGATGAATTGTTGTTAAGTGTCAAAATCAGAGAAAACCCTCTTGCCTTCATCCATGTTTTCTTATTGCCAACACTAAAAACGTTTTATTGGGTAATTGGGCTTTGATTATGGGGAGTTTCATGCTTACTTCTACAAGCCAAAGGGACATTTTCCATGAATCCAAATACAAATCGAGTCTCTTATTAAGAAAAAGATTAGTGCAACCTGCCGGCTTGTTAATCATTTAAATCGGGTTAATCATACAATCATTTAGATAATATCAAATTATAAAGTGTTTGCGCTTAATTCAACCTAATTATGGTAAATACATGCTTCCAATGTGTCTGATCTAGAATTTAAATCCCCCCACGCTCAAATTCCGAAATTAACTAATAATAAAAGAAAAATACCCATTTGGTTAATTCTCCAATTGGGTCAAGAAAGATGATGAGTCATGTGTTGAAATTTGTCATGAGGAAATGGTGACCTATGTCTCTCCTAATCTAATTCTCAACACGCCTCCATTCTCCTCACGAAAACCCCATTTTCAAAAATTGGGTTATTTGTAAACTTTTCGTTTATAACAATTAGTGTCATTTTTAATGTGTTTTTCCCTTATACATGTTAGGTGTGGGTGTTGTATCTGCTGTGGAATAGCTCCAATAATGGGTGTTCATCTAATGTGGGACTCAATTTATGGGTTGGACTTTGTAGGCAAAAAAGATGAAATTACAAAACCCAAAAGAAGAAAACAAAGGAAGTATAAATAAGAGTTGGTCAAAGCTAGTAAGCTCTCAACCATAATTCCTGAATTAGCTGATCACGTAAGAATCACCCCCTGCGTCTTCTATGGGTGTGAACACTTTTCATGCACAAACTGTCTAGTCCAGCTCAGTCAACACCTTTGCCAGCCACAAAAGCTAGGGAAAACTTTACGTTACCAATAGTGCACAATTTAAAACCGTTGATTTTCATCAAATTTTATTAAATATTTATGTGTGTGTAAATGTCTTTAAGTTTGACAACCGGATCAATCTGATAAATGTAACTTTTCTCATATTACCGTGTAACATCGTTCTTTTATGTGTGTAACACTCAGTTTGCATAGTGTAATATTCAAAAAATATAATCCAACACATGTATAATTGAGTATAAAACTTAAATAAACCGATTGTTATACACACATCATCATATAAACAATTTTACACAAAAATAAAAGCAAAATTACACTTTTCGAACTATACAGATGTCATACTTAAAGGGCACGTTTGGAGCTCGTTCTAAAATGATTTTATTTTTTGTATGAAAATAAAATGAAAACGTTTTCAAACTCAGACATAAATCATTTTTAAAAATGCATTTGATAGTTTTATTAAGAGATTATTTTCAATATAAAAAATTTATTAATGTTTCTCTCTCTCTCTTTGCTCGAGAGAGGAGAAAATGAAAATAAAAACAAAAAATGAAAAATGACTAAAAGTCATTTTTTATTTCTCTCATTTTACACTAAACCAAAAAATCATTTTCATTTTCCTTTTTTTGTCTTTATTGCGCCAAACGTAGTTTTAAAAACGTTTTCATTTTTCTTTCTTAAAAAATAAAAAAAAATAAAAACGAAATCAATTCCAAATACGTCAAAGAGTTTACATATATATATATATATATATATTTGAAAAATAGTGCTAAACCCCATGGGTTGAATTCATGACTCTCACAAAAAGCAGATTTCGCCCGGTGGAACCACCTTTTGTGAGAATCCTCAATTCTAACCCTGGGTTGATAGAGGTACTCATACTTTTATAACGGTATGATTTAAATATGATGATGATTCATCACTGTGTGCTAGCTAGAGATGTGATATTTATATTTTTTGTATCCTACTACGTAATTGCAATATAGCTAATTTTCGATAGTAGAAATTTTGACCCCGTTCATTTTACCGATTTAAGTTTAGAATTAGAGTTTTGCTATAGTAAAAAAATTCTCAAAAATAGTCACATCTAACTTTTTTACTACAATAAAAAACTCTCACATAAAGTCATATCTCAACTCGAATTAAAAACTCAAATCAACAAACTAAACAGTCAATTCATTTTTGAGTCCATGGTCAACTAGATTGGCGTGGAGTAGATGATCAGCCATGTCATGACACATTATTATGCAAACTAAAGCTGTTATGTCATGCATTTCCTTATGCTAAGAGAGAGAGAGAGAGAGAGAGAAAGAGAGTGAGAGAGTTTGTTAGTTCCATGCTAAGAGGGAGAGTTTGTTTGTCGTTTCTCTATGTACCGGCTCATATGTAGAAGTCACTTGCTGTTGGTAACTATGAGAGGGATGTTGTTTAATTCTACCGACTTTCAAACTCTTAGCTTCAAATAAAAATTTAAAAAAAAATGTTATTAGACATTAACATTAAAAGCGTCAGCCAGGACCTATATTCTCATGCGTCTCAAGACAGATGCACAAATGTTTGCATTATTATGTGTATTGAGAAATATAAAAACATAGGCCGTGTTTGGAATTGATTCTGTTTTTATTTTTCACGTTTTTCAAGTAAGAAAAAATAAAAATATTTTTAAAACAGTGTTTGGCGCGATAAAAATAAAAAAAAAGAAATGAAAATGATTTTTTGGTTTAGTGTAAAATGATAGAGAAATGAAAAATGACTTTTAGTTGTTTTTCATTTTTTATTTTCGTTTTCTCTTCTCTCGAGCAGAGAGAGAGAAAGAGAGACATTAATGGGTTTTTTATATTGAAAACAACCTCTTGATAAAACTATCAAACGTATTTTTAAAAATGATTTATGTTTGAGATTGAAAACATCTTCATTTTCATTTTCATATAAAAAATAAAATCATTTTAGAACGAATTCCAAACGCGCCCATATGATTATAATGCCAAAATACAAGAATAAAAAGAATAACAAGAAAGAGGTAGGAATATTGAAATGAGAACAAAGCTTGAGACATCGCTGGAGATCATGACTGAATAGAGGAACTATCTTTTTTGTGGATTTAGGGTATTTTGTAAATTGAGAGGTCATAGATATATCCATGACATTGCTCGTCACTACATTGCGCGAGGGCAATATCTGCTTTGTCCCGTGGTGGCAAAAATCACAATGAGTCATGTCTCCTTATCATAACGATGCCACGGGAAGATCTCGTGGCGGCAAAATCCGCTTCCCTCACCATTGTTTCTCCCTCGTACGGTGGTCCTGAAAACAAAGTTCAAGGAGATCGTCAAAGACGAAATTGAGATGTTAGAGAAAGTTTTTAACTTGACCAAGGAAGTTTTGTAGGTTTAGGATTTTTGTGATTTTCGTGTGTATTTTGAGTTTATGTGGAGTGGACGTTTGGTTCATGGATTCAAAATTATTCTCGATTTACGTGTATTTTTTGTTAGAGAAAATATTATAGCCAACCACGAACTATAATTCAAATCATGGTACGAATTTACCAACTAAACGCACGCTGTCTTCTTGTGATAAAATCGACAGTGGCATGTTTGATTGCCATAGATGACTTTGGTTTTTTATCAATATCATTGTGGATACTGCGGTTACTAGCCGGTATTATGGTGAATATTTGTGGTTACTAGTCGATCGAGACCATGAATTTCCAACATTTCTTGAAGTGCCCGTTAAACCATGGTGGAATATTTCATGGGCTTAATAAAAAAAGCCTGCTAAGTCCACTACATACCCATTTCACATTGGCCCGTACATTGACGCAATTGCGGAATATTTCATGGGCTTAATCAATGAGCCTAGTGGGTCCGTTCGGCCCATTAAAATTGGCCCGTACGACAACTTCGTCGTCGCTGACATCATCACGGATCCAAATCCAAAATATCCAAAACCAGAAACTCCTTTTTATTTACCACACCGTGTTTCCTCCAATCTCAACCGTTGGATTCACCAGAACGCTTTCTGGCCGTCAAATCCTGTCGGGTCCTTCTATATAATGGCTACCACTCCTCCTTCTGCCTTTTCTTTCTAGTTCGAGGGTTTATTCGAAAGTTCTTTCTGACTTCTTCGATTATCTCAAAGGTACGAGCCCCAAATTTTAGGGTATTTTTTTAAAAGAGTTTTCTCTATTTTTTTATAATTCGTTTAAGCTTTTGAGTTTGTGGATTCGGATTTTCCCTTCTGATATTATGGCTTTTGGATTTGTTCGTGTTTTGAAGGAGAAAAGAATGATTTTTTTTATGATATTTGGTTATTAATTTACAGCTTAATTGTAATTGATAGATCTCGATTTGTTTTTGTGAAGCTGATAAACGGAAGAAGTTAATTAGGGTTTAGGGTTTGAAAGAATTGGGGCTTTTGCTATTTCAAATCGCTCTTGCTTTTATTCTTATTGAAAGCAGCTGGGTTTTGGCGGAAAATTCGTTCTTTAAATATGATTTGTCACAAATTACCGGCTTAACTATTATTAATGGATGTCGATTTCGTTTTTGTGAAGCTGATAAACTGAAGAAGTTAATTAGGGTTTGAAAGAATTGGGGCTTTTTTGCTATTTCAAATCGCTCTTGCTTTTCTTCCTATCGAAAACAACTGGGTTTGGGGAAAAAATTGTTGTTTGAATATGTTTAGTTATAAATTGCCGGTTTAACTATTATTAATGGATCTGGATTCGTTTTGTGAAGCTGATAAACGGAACAAGTTAATTGGGGCAGTTATGGGTCTGAAATAAATGGACACTTGCTTTTGTTTATTCTTATTGAAAACAACTGGATTTGGGGAGAAAAGGAAAGATTTTTTAAAATGTTGAGTTGTTAGTTACTGGATTCGAGTGTTGTTTATAGATCTTCAGTTTATTTTTGTGAAGGTAATAAACAAAAGCTTGTTAGGGTATTTCTGAATTTGAAAGAAACGGGGGATTTTTCTATTTCGAATTGCTTTTGCATTTCTTCTTATTGAAAATAGTCTAGAGTTTAAGTTAGTAAAGGATTTGCTGGCTTAAGTATTACTGATTAATAGATCGCGATTCTGATAAACAGAAGTCATATAGGGAATTTCTTTTATCCTGAAGGAGTGTATTTTTTTTTATATATTTATTTATCCCAATACCTGAATTGCTTGCTTCTGTTCTTATTGAAAATAGTTTAGAGAGGTTCATAGAGGAATATCTTTTTTTGGCAGATTGAAAATGCCTCGTTATGATGACCGATACGGAAATACCCGCCTCTATGTTGGTCGGTTGTCCTCAAGGACGCGATCACGTGATTTGGAACGACTTTTCAGCAGATATGGAAGGTAAGCTGTTATAGTATTGTCATGTGATGTACCTTTTTGAATCAACTCGCAAAATTATCTCTGAATTTGATATATTTTTTGGATTTTTTTTTGTTTGTTGTTCAAGTTTATGTATTTTTTGTAAGTTAGTTAATTTGTGTACTCAAGTGAGAGGTACTGCATTGCAACTGTTCATAATTTGGTCTTATGGGAAGTCGGGGTGTTTTTAAGTTTTCCACCAACATGGGTTCTTTGCCAAGCCTTGCTTTCGTGCTTGGTTTAATGTGACTATTGTTGATGCTATATATTGGAGCCATTGCTCCAAGGTGTCATGTTTCTTAACATGAGTGATTTTGTTGAAGGTTTTCTGGGGTTTGGCCTACCTGGAGGTCTTTGGTGGGAGGGTGGCCATGGTGGAATTGGTGGAAATTCTTGCCGATTGTATAGGAGAGAACACTTTGGCGATTCTTTCTGTAATGTTATTCCTGTGTTTTTATGCAAATGGCAACAATTCCAAACTGGTGTCTGTAGTTCGTCTGTGATGGGCAAAGTACCATACACTTGCAGTTCTTAAGTAATGATAGCCTTACTGTTTCTGGCAACCGTTTACGCAGAGTACGAGATGTGGACATGAAGCGCGATTTTGCCTTTGTTGTAAGTTCCACTTTTCTTTTATGTCTGTTGTTCTGTTCTTGACTTTGATATTGTACTTTGTTTCTTGATTAGTTTGGAGAAGCTGTTTATGTGCCAGATAATGCAATATGGGTTGCTTTGGTTGGTTCTGTGCTTATGTCTTGTTGACAGGAATTTAGTGATCCTCGAGATGCTGATGATGCAAGGTATAGCTTGGATGGCCGTGAGTTGGATGGAACTCGCATCATTGTTGAGTTTTCGAAGGGGGTAAGGTTCATGAACTGGATAGTCCTTAACTCTTCAGATGCCATGACATTTTTAAATTCAAATTTTTGCTGATTTGAGTCAAATTGGCTTCTATCTGGAGCTGGTTTGTACCCTAAATAGGCAAAACAATTGTTTGGTAAAGTAGATTTATTCCCCTCCTTCCTATTAATAGCATCTTAAGATTGGCAGTTCTTTGAATTATTTAACTTAAAAAGGTGTTTTTTCCTTTGTCTTGTTTGGTTGAGTAGACGCCTCGCGGTTCTCGAGAATATCTTGGTAGAGGCCCCCCTCCTGGATCTGGGCGTTGCTTTAATTGTGGTCTTGATGGCCACTGGGCTCGAGATTGCAAGGCTGGAGACTGGAAGAACAAATGTTATCGCTGTGGAGAGAGAGGTCACATTGAAAGACAATGCAAAAACAGTCCAAAGGATTTAAGGTAATTTCTCTCCTACACATGCTCAGATTGTTTTTATCTCCCCTTATTGACAAATGACAATGCAACTAGTAAGTATTGTTCCTTCCCTTCCTCACTTTGTAAATTTTGTTGCAGGCGTGAGGAGAGTCTTTCAAGATCTCCACGCTCACCTCGTCGTGGCAGAAGCCGCAGTCGTAGTTACAGCAGAGGCCGCAGCTATAGGTCAGTTTTTTGACTTAATTCTTCTCGACTTTGTTAAGATAGCAATTAAGAACCAAACAAAAAAAAAAAAAAAAGAATCACATAATGTAATGCCAAAGCTTCTTCTTGAAACATGTATTTCTAGTTGACGAGTTAGTTGCTTATTTTGGACGGTCCCTTTTTTTTTCTTGCTTGCCAGCCGGTCGAGATCTCCAGCAAGAAGGGGGCGAAGCTATGATCTTGATGGGGGATCAAGAAGCCCTAAGCCTAGGGACAGTCCAGTCCCTTCCAAGTCAAGAAAACGCAGTCGCAGCGCTACACCTGATGATGGAAGCCCCAAGGAGAGAGGTAGCCCTTCTCCAAGAAATGGTCGATTGTCAGATCGGAATGATGACAGTGGTAGCCCTAGGGAGAAGAGCAGAAGCCCTAGTCCTGAGAGGGACAGCCCTGATGATAGGAGGTATCGAAGCCCCAATGAAACCAACGGACGCAGCCAAAGTCCAAGCCCTAGTCCAAGGGAGGATAGAAGTCCAGTTGATGATGATGATGACAACCGCCGTTCTCCAAGAGGCAGCGAGTCATCATAAAGAGTACAGTGCAAATGATTTCGCCATGTCTTAATAGAGGGCGTGTGTGTTTGAACTCTTGAAACTCTTGAAGCATGCGATGCAGACTGTGTACCCTGCTATTAGCTTATTGCGGAAACTTTAATTAGAGCAAGTTGTTTGAAACATTACTTTGGATGCAAGGATTTGGAACTTAACTATTGAATATTCGTATCTCATAAGCATGTTTGCTTCATCTGACCTGAATTTTCAATCTCTTTTCTTTTTTTTGCTCAAGTCTTTGGTAAGCAACTACTGGTTGCTTACCAAAGATTGGAGGGTATTCAAGATAGAAGAATTTGGAAGGCTGATAATTCAGGCTTTTTTTCCCGTTAAATAAATCTTTTTCCAATTTATAGTAGATCACTCTGTCCCGGATTTTTGGGCGCGCTTGATATATGGGTTTAAATTAGGGTTTTTTATTATGACTTTGAAATTTAAATTTTATGAGAGACACGTTTGGTAAACTGAATTTCTCCAGGTTGGGGTGTGCTTTGCAAAGATAGTGGCTAGTCAGTGGATCACTATCTCCAGGTTGGGGTGATACCAAACAATTATGCAAGGATGGCTATATGGTTAGAGAGAAATAGAAGGATTTGGTAAGGGCGTGAGGAGGACATTCTTGTCACTTGGGATGGAATCAAAATGAATATTGCACTATGGATTCGTCCTAAAAAGGAATTTAGTAAACCTTCTGTTTTCAGATCTTGTTAGAGATTGGTCTTCCTTTTTATAGGTTTTTGTTTCCTTATTTTTGTAAAGGATTTTGGAATCCTTCTCGGATGTACTGTTTTTCTCCATCTTTTTCTTTAATATAAAATTTATGTTATCGTTCCCTTTTCAAAAACAAAAAAAAAACAAAAAAAACAAAGAGAGAGAGAGACTCTTGAGCCGTTTTCCTATAATAACTAACCTAAGAACATTGAAAACATTTCACACATCTATTAAAAAAAAATTAGTTTTTGCACAAAAAAAAAGAAAGTTTCTTTTTGACAAGAATCAATTAAAACTAAGAAATAGTTGAAGTCGATTGGATTTCATCTAAATGTAAATTAAAATTAAATATAGTAGTATAAGAATATAGGAAACTATTCTGATTTCATCAAAGTTGAAGAATCAACTAATGTAGGATAATTTGAAAAGTTTTGATTGAATTATGATCTAAAAAGAAAAAAGAAAATAATCGCTGAATAATGGATGAAAATAGGATAATAGTCTAAACTAAATAAAATCATAATCTAAGAGTAGCCATTAAACATAGTCTAAAAAAACGGGTCTAAAAAAATGGATCAATCCGTGGAGTCGTTCTAATTCAACAAAAGCTTGGAACCAAAATACGAAATAATGTCTTGAAAAAACACGAAATAATGCCATAAAATTAGTTTTTTTTTTATTTTTTTGGTAGGGAAATTAATAAATCTACTATATCACCGAGCAACTCATTACCATCACTTCATTTTTTTATTCTAAGCAGTGTTATCCACCATGTCTCGTGCCGTGCCTATGCATTCTCTTGGTGTAGTCGGCATGGCCGGCCGGCGACGCCAGACCGCAAAGACAAAGCAAAACCAAAGCCAAAGCCATGTCGGCTTCGGCGGCGAGAGGAAAGAAGAGCTATGGCGCTGCACAGAAGGCTGCGGTGCCTGCTGCAAGCTCAACAAAGGTCCTTCCTTTGCCACTCCTGAAGAAATCTTCCACGACCCTTCTGACATCCACGTAAATCTGCCTCTTCTAATGTCGTTTTGAAATACCCTTTTACCTTTTCTATATGTTTTTGAGTTTGAGTTTCTTCTAATTACCCTTTTACATGTTTGATTTAATTTTAATGTGTGTTTTGAGTTAAAAATTTTCAGCTTTACAGAAGCATGATAGGCCCAGATGGATGGTGCGTGCACTATGATAAGACCACACGCAAATGCTCTATTTACTCTGGTGAGAGCTTTATTCCCTTCTTCAATATGTTGTTCCTTCTTTAGTACTATTGTTTTTTGGTCATTTTAATTTTGATGCAATTTTATGCTAAAAATTATGCAAGTATTGTGATTATGTCATCCAGATTAGTTTATTCTATTTATCTTTTTTCTATTCTTTTGACTTGAATTTGATTTTAAGCCTCCATTTGAAGAAGGAAATAGTAATAATAGACAAAAGATGCATGAGCCAAAAGGAACAAGATAAATACAATACCCATTTCAGTAATAGATTTGAACGAAAAGTTTAAATAGAAATACAAAATTTTTTGTGAGGTAAAACGCTGTAGGAAAATAAAAACTGAATTGCGGTTCAAATTTGTGAAACAAAAAAGCTAAAAATTTCTTCCTAGCTTCTAAAATCATTTGGTCCGCTTTGTTTCTAGACCGTCCATACTTTTGCCATGTGGAACCAGATGTGTTTCAGGATTTATATGGAATCTCTAAGAAGAAATTCAACAAGGAGGCATGCAGGTTTTCTTCCCTTTCTGTTGTTTCTATTTATATTACTTCTTTTCCATTTTATGGTTTGATTTACTTTTTGTTTGTTTTTTTTTTTTTTTTTTTGTTCAATCTCTTTTTGCAGTAGCTGTAGGGACACTATCAAAGCAATTTATGGTTCAGATTCAAAGGAGATAGATAAGTTCAATGACTCAGTGAGAAGCTAAGGCACTTGTTAAATTGGATTACAAAAAATCATTTTCCCTTTTGAAATTTCGTCTTGGTATGTCCATGAAGCTGTTAGGGAGTTGCCTTGAAGTATTAGTTTATGTTTTGCACAGAAATTGCTTCCTATAGTGGAGTAGAAATATATCGTTTGCAAATGTAATTAATTGGCTTTAGCCTAACCAATGAGGAAACGGATTTCTTGCCAGAACAACAACAGCATATATTCGCATAAACCATATATACTTATGTTCACCAACAATAAGATAAGTGCAGTGTGAAAAACAGAAAGAAGTAGTAATTCTAAATTACTTACAGAACTTTTATAGTTTTTCTATTATCGGGAGGGGACACAATTATTTTCTTTTTATTTTATAGCAGCACAACTGAAATTATAATAGTATTCATTTATAAAATTCTAAATGTTAAAATTTTAGCGGGGCGGGGCACGTCCCCCCCATGAACTCTATACAGCTCCAACATGACGCCTCAGTATATTCATGCTCGAAAAAATGCTCTAAACACCATATGTTTTGACTACTACAAAACTGATATTTCACAACATCATTTTATTTCTCCAGAGCCCTATCCTCACTTTGTTGGGTGTGATTTTATCTTGTTAGCCTAAGTTACTGATCAAGAAATTGTTCTTTCTCATCAACCAGAGAAAAGAAAACGAGAGAGTTCTTAACCAAAGTTGTGAAATGATTGTTTTTGGGAAGAACCTTGAGTGAGAATGTTGTTTTCATAACCAAGAAGAAGATCCTCCTTCAACTTCAATCACAAGTATACATGAGACTGCCAAAAAGAGCAGCGCTATTTTCAGTAAGTGGAACCTGTAGGGTGCGTTTGGAATTGTTTACAAAATGATTTTGTTTTCTGTATGAAAAATAGAAATGAAAACATTTTCATTTTCATTTTAGAATCATTTTTGAAATGCGTTTGGTAGTTTTATTCAGAGATAGATTTTAGTTTTAAAAGAAACTGAAACTGGCGTTTGGTAGTTTAATTTTTAAAAACATGTAATAATATTTAAATTAATAATATATTGAATATATAATAATATTAAATATATTAAATAATAATATAATAAATAAATATATTAAATGAATCGTGAATTTTTATAAAGAAGAGCGGCGGCGGCGGGCAAGGGGGGTCGTCGGAGAAGAGAAAGGCGGCGGCGGGGGAGGGGGGGCAGTCGGAGAAGAGAGTGGCGGCAGCGGGGGGGCGCGCAGTTGCAGACGCCGGCTGGATGAGCGACGGTGGGCGTTCTCCCGCGTCTTCTTCGGCTGGAGAAGAGAGAGAAGAAAAAAAAAAAACTAAAATCCGTTTTCAGAAAACGAAAACGTGAAAATGAAAACGTATTTTTTTCGTTTTCAGTTTTTCACAAAAAGACAAACGTTTTTGTTTTTGTTTTCTAACACAAACTTCGCCAAACGTGTTTTTTATTTCTGTTTTCAATTTTTTACTTTGAAAAACGTGAAAAATGAAAAAATAATAATAATAATAATAAACGGTAACAAATAGGCCGTAGCTTTTCTCCTATTAATGAACACAAGAAATTGAATACGATGCTCTGGCAACCTATCTTTTTCTTATTCCTCCCCCAATCTTTTATGCTACTTTTCACCGAAAAAAGAGATTCGATTTTGAAGGGCAATTTCCGAAGGCAACAAGGATCTGTCTTTTATTCTTTAGAGAAATTCAGAAACCAGAATCAGAATCTCCTATCAACATCGGGTGCCACCAGCCTCTTCCTTTTCTACTTTTTTCCTTCTAAGCTACAAAAACCAATTCCCTTTACTAAATTATTGGTATAGAATGTATCGTCACTGCACATCTACTATCACAGATAGAAAGCACCTTCTTCCAATTAAGTCATTTTTTAAGCTTGAATTTTATCCTCAAATGGCTTATTCTAGTTTCAATATGAACGAGGGAGATGTGATTCAGCCTTCTCTTCCATGGGGCAGCTACGAATATGAGCGTGTTCTGACCAATGGCAACCATTTCCCATCAGAAGTCACATTCTATGGTTGCCCTTTCTTCAACTCTAGCGGTTATCACCAAGAGGGATCGCTTCAAGCCATAATCTCTTCTTCACCATGTATGGAAGAGGAGCCCGGTTTTCCTACCAGTCCATGGAACAATACCTTGGAAACCGAGTCTTATGACGGAGAACAGCAGCCTTATGAAGGCTGCAGAAATTGGCCGATTAACTGCAACTCCGTGTTCAATGGTTGTTGGGAACATAAATATGGCTCCCTTGGCAATGGGAGCAACAACAATTCAGAGAACATGGAAAGCTCCAACGCATGTGAAGAACAGTGTGGCAATAGTTCTTTCACTCGCCGAGATGATGAATACGCAGAAAACTATCCTGCAACGTCTGATTATTATCCGTGGCCATGTTGTGATTCTTGGTTCGCATATGGACAGGAAAATGTTTCTTTAGCCTACAGTGAGGAAGAGACCAATGTTGCATACGAACGCGTTTTGCGTGATGTTGGAGTTTATGAAGGGATATTTGGCTACTGGCCTTGCTTGTATCGTAGGCACTGAAACATTAGGAATGCTGCAAATTTAAGTCAGCAACTTGTCAAAGAATAAGTGTAAGCAAGACTAGTAAGACATTTTTCTTAGCAAATTTGTATTCATGACATTTATTTTAAAGGGTTTGTAATGAGATGGTTATTATTTTGTCTACTTTATATCATAGTTCTGGACGGTTGAGGTTTTCGTTGTAATCGTCTTTTATCTCTTTAAGTGAACAAATTTGAAGGGAAGAAAGAGAAGAGAGTAAAGGATCATGGCAGATGATAATGAGAGTTAGCTCTCACTTTCTCAAAGCTGATCTGATACACCAATACAGGCACGTGAGATTTATTATACCTTTGGTTGTATAAAAATCATACATAGAGATCATCAATCGCTTTCTTATTTTTAATTATGTCTAGTTTGATTATGGTGCATAACATACAATACCAAGCTTTTTGTGTCGAACAAAATGAAAGCAGATTTAGTATAAACAATGAATAAGAAACTCTTGCACATTTAGTATAAACTTTTGTATCTTTTTAACTTCTTTTTTTTTTTTTTGTCTTCTTCCGAGTAGCAAAATTTATGTAAGATCAACTTACTGTACTGTACAGACTAAAGTATTCACCTAAAAAAAAGAAAAAGAAAACTTACTGTACAGTACAGTACAGAAATCAAACCAAGCAACTCTCAATAATCATATTAGATTCCAAGGCCCAATTCATCCTCAATATCATCCCCCTCTTCAAAGAGCTTCAAGAACCGAGCTTGATCTTGCTCTCTCTTTTTCTTTTGCCAATATTTGTATGCAGCTATCAATCCAAGAATTAACACCGTCGAAATGAGGGCACTTATCAGTATGATAAGAGCAACGTGCATTCCTTTTCTCCCTTTATGCGAGTCGGAGGCTGAATTCGAACCTGCAAAAATATGGTCTTTAGAGTTAGCTCCAATCTGGATAGAGACATGTACACAAACAAGAATTCACTGATATTTCTTTTATGGGAAAACTTTCGATATGTGAATCATTGGGAAAACTGACCAGTGGAAGAAGGTGTACACTTTGGACAAGAGAAAGTAGCATTCACTTCATTGTCCTTGAATCTGATATACTTTCCATCAGAAGTGAAGTCTGAAGGACAGAACTCCCACTCATCGAACACATCATCTGATTTAAATACGTCTTTCTCATAGAACCCACATCGCTTGCATTTCTTGTCCGGAAGTTCCGTCAGAGGCTGAAAGCATAAATACCCAGAATTCCTTTAGCTGCTTATAAAACGAACAAAAGATTTTAAAATATTAAACTAGGCTACAAAAAGATACACCGAATCGGAGAAGTCATAGACCGATCAATCAACTAGCTTTATGATCTAACAGCAAGATTTTATATTTTATTTGAAAACCATTCGAAGGGCAAAAAGTTAACCCTCTTTGGCTGAGAATCAAAGACCAAGACTCAGTTATAAGGTCATATAAGTGTTTATAAACTAATATGTATTTTCAAGATTCAGGGGTAAAACAAAAATGCATAGACAGAGCTTTCACCAGAATTATACATAATGATCTCATGTTATGATTAGCAATTTAGCATTCATTTTGTAGTCCTAAAAGTTTCTTCAAGCAATATAAAAGAACCAAATTGTCCCCATACATTGAGCAAATATTCGGAAAAATATAATCATTCACCTCCTGTGATATGAGACACTAACGTATTTTCAATGAACAAAAAATGTTTTTTTTTTTTTTCAATATCAACTTACTTAATCAGAAATAGGTGGATTCATTTTTTCTTAATTTCGATAAACATTAACCGAGAGATATTCATTGTTCATCTCATTGTTACCCTTTTCTTTTTTTTTTTCCTATTTCAATGTTGGAAATATTTCTGTCTACTCGTCCTTCCTAAAAGTTCCATCAATCATATATAGATAACCAAATCGTTTCCACACCTTGAGCAATTACTCAAAAAGAACCAATCTTTCACCACAATGATACACGTTGAACAAAAGGGTCCGTTATATGATCTCATTTTTTTTAAGGTTTTTTTTTTTTTTGGAAAGATACTCCGTAATGGCACAGCATGTAGAGATCCAGACATTGAGAAATTATTCAAAAGGCACCAATCTTTCACTTACATATCAACTATCGGTACAGAATTTTCTTGTGGGCATTTTTAATTAAACAAAAAAAAAATCCAACCTGCCAAGACTCTTCGCCTTTGAATTTATACAATTCGTGGGATTTCTTCACATCAGGCAAATCCGTCTTGTTCTCCCCTTTACAACTGAAATAGACCTTCGGTTTCACGGATTTCAGAATCTCGTGGGTTTTGTATATCTCAATCGAATCCAACCTCACAATCGCCGATAATACCAACCCTAAATCACAATTCGCACCCTTAATTACACAAAAATTAATAAAAATTTATCCGATTTCCAAAGGAAAAAAATTGAAATAAATCACTCTCTTTCTTTCTTTACCTGAAAAGCAGCTAAGAAATGAGCTGCCGAGAAGAAAAATCGCAGAAATCCTAACTTCCATCAGGTCAAGAATCGCCATAGACACGTTCTTCCTCTGAAACGACGACGAGAGGAGTGTCGTTTTTGCGTGCTGGAAGCGAAATGGACGATGATGACGACTTGTTTCAGTTGGGAGGCTATCTATTTTACGCGGGGGGTGAAGTGCGCACCACTAGAGCTTCCAGATTATGCCACGTCATCGATTGCGTGGCGAGATCTGGACGGTGGTGTTTGTGGTTATAGTTGACCGGTTCTTATTTGAGTTTTTGATTTGAGTTTTCAATTTGAGCTGAGATGTGACATTTTTTTAGAGCTTTTTATTATAACAAAAAAAATTAAATGTGATATTTTTTAAGAGTTTTTTATTGTAAAAACTTAAAACTGAAAATTTAAATCGGTGAAATAAATGAGACCTTAATAATTCGGATAGTTTGACTATTCCTTTCTTGGTGTGGGTGGCTCGCAAGTTACAAGAATATTCCCTTTCAACAATTCCTGATCAATTCTAGTATGGGATATGAGAAAATTCCCTTCTAAAATTCTGTTAATTTTGAATATTTTTTATTTTAATTTTAAATAAATTTAAGGTCTATTAAAACATAGATTACGAGTAAATACTTTTACTATAAAAGTCTCTTACAGTATTTTGTTTTGTAAAATTTAAATTTTTATTTAAATTTTTCTGTTTAAACCAACACAACATACGAGTCAAGCACCAACGACTTATTTTCAGCCTTTGACGATTGATAATGTTTCATTATCTTGTGATGGAAATTTGGATTGTGTAAGTCTCACAATTTTCACAAAATCTAATAGATTATAGAACTTCCTCTCACCACCTTTTTTCCACATTTTTAAGGTACTTTTTGGTTTCTATTTATTTTAAAGGCATCATGTACAAAAATGTACTTTAAGGTCAATTTATGCTGGAAATCTTGATCTAGCAAACTTAGTACATATTTACGCATAAAATATGCTTTATGCTAGCATGAGAAGGAAATTAATCACATATGCGAAAGAGTTTTGACTGATGACCTCTTGACGGCTTATAAGGCCTAAAGCTGCGGTAAAACTAGATGCCAGATTTGGCATCACCCTATCTTTAGCTCTTTAACTAGAAAACTAATTTTTATATAAACGCGGACAAAATGCATGAAACTGCTCCTCATTATGATTGCCCTAAGCCCTTTAAAATCTATTGAGATGAGTCACAGCATGGCAAATTTTGGTCCGCAAAATTCTAGTGATCAAACATAGAAATTCCAACCCCCCTCCGAAAAATAAGGGTAATACGCCATGTAATGGTCATTTTTAGGATGGCAAACCAAAATAAACAAACTCTTAACAAATCCCACGTCCCATTCCCCCCCATATTGCCGCTGCTCTCCGATGATGATGAGAGCAGCCAATCACACCAACACCAACACCAACTAATGCCGTCGTCGGCTCACTCTCTCCTCTTCGTCATCTCTCTTATCGTCCTGCTAGTTGTGGTCCCCACCTCTGCCCACCTGCACGATTCCCAAAATGTCACGGCCCCCCATGTCCACGTCCGCCTAGGGGGAAGGTTCTTCCGTCACGTACGGCGGCACATGGCATTGTCGCGTCAGTTCGTGCACGCGCACAACACGGTGCGGCGACAGCTGAACCAACCACTGTTGACATGGGACCGGGGCCTAGCCCGATATGCTCGGAGGTCAGCGTCAAGGCGGTTCTTCGACTGCAAGATGGTCCACTCCTACGGGCCCTACGGCGAGAACATATTCTGGGGCGGTCGCGACCACTGGACAGCGGCTGAGGCGGTGGAGTCGTGGATTAGGGAGGCGCAGTTCTACAACCCGGACACAAACGAGTGCACGCCGGGGGAGATGTGCGGCCACTACACACAGGTCGTGTGGCGTGACACTCTCCGCGTTGGCTGCGCGCGCATGCGATGCCTCAACGGCGGTCTCCTCGTCTTCTGCGAGTACGACCCGCCGGGAAATTACATCAATGAGAACCCCTTCGGTAAGGTCTTCGACGACATTCTTGACCCGCCAGCCACTTCCGATTCGCCCTTTGAAAATCTTACGTAAATCTTCAGTTTCATTGGCAAGGTCGTTTCCTCTTGGGCAAACAATAAATTGTTAACTTCAATTCAGGATTTTGTAGGAAGAGGAAGATATGATTGAGTTAAAAAGGAGTAAGAGCTTCTTGGGATTACATTATTACTGGGCTTAATGTATACAGTACTTTCTTGTTTTTCTTTTCTTTTTTTCCCTTTCATTTGTAATGTTTATAAGCAAAATTTGACCCAAAAATATGTTGCATCCATCCATATGGTTTCTACCAATATATATACTAAGTATCTTTTAGAAAAAGTTGTACAAAACGTATATGTAATTATACATGTGTAGTAGATTCCCTGACATGTTCTAGAGCCATCTTTTAAATATTATTCTGCTCACATAAAACGAATCTAAAAAGGTTAAAAGTTGTGGATGCTTTCTAAGATTTAGTTAATGAAAAAAATTCTACTTTGAAAGTACTTCAGGTAATTAATTACAAGAAATGTTTGGCTTTTAGAGTGAAATTATGTTATGGCTAGTTAGGCCCATGTGATCATCATGTATTATATAATATTGTTCGCGGCCAAGTTACTCATCAAACTCTCTAAATTTTGTTTCCAATATGACAAGGCACGTGTGACTTGTGTGATATTTAATAGATGTTAGACACATTCTGGTAAAGTGCTATAAATTTGATATCGTTCATTTTACCGATTCGAATTTTCAATATCAATTTTACTATAGTTAAAAGCTCTCATAAAAAGTCACATCTAACTTTTTCTATTACAACAAAAAATTCTCACATTAAATTACAATTCAACTCAAATTGAAAACTCGAATTAACGGAGTGAACGAGTCATTTATGTTTAATAACGTAAAAATTGATGTGTCTATTTCATCTAATATTAATCGGATGAGCTCAAGTATTAAGAAAAGCCAATTACATTCCATTAAAAATATAAAAACATAAAAATGAAAATGACTGTAGTTAAAATTAGATCGCCAAACGTAAACCATCAAATCAAACGGCATGAAATAGGGTGGTATAGGGCTTGAAGTTAAAAGATTGTAAATCCGTTCTGTATTAAAAAAATTGATTGACCAGACTGAAACAAAATTCATAAATAAACACTAAAACAAATATAATAACAATCTTTTTTTTCTGGAACATGATTTCCTGTAAATTGAATTACCTTTCCTCTATCTAAAGAGTCAAATATAAAATACCTTTCTCTTAAATAGAATCCATGCTCATTAAGAAGGTTGTAAAGCATGGAGCAAAGTAAGAATTTTAATATTAGTTTTGTGGGGCTCATAGAGAATATTTATGCTAAAGTATTTCCAATGCCTAAATCATATATATATATATATATAGAGAGAGAGAGAGAGAGAGAGAGAGAGAGAGAGAATAAGACAGCAATAATGGAAGTTATTTGACTTTCTTTAATAGAAATTAGAAACTCTACGGTAAAGTGCAACAAATCTTATGGTTAGGATACTAATATAAGAGTTTGTAAAATATGGTCTAATTAGAATCCTTTTATAGTACTTTTATAATGTTCATAGATTATACTTAACCTAAAAGCAGTTAATTTTTGGTCCAATGCCAAAATCATAGCTGAAAATTTATATATCCTTGGGATAATTGCTTGTCCAATATATTGAGAAGAATTAGTACAACAATAAGAGAAATCCCAATTATGCTGATACAAAGACCTTGGTTTGTAACTGATGAGCTTTGGTGAAGAATCCAGGCCAGCAAAGATAAGTTGACAATATGCTGCTAAGCGTAGACGCACCAATAAGAAAGTTCATCACAATTATCTGAAGCTGAATAGCCTCTATAGGAGAAGCTCCTCCCATTATGAGGCCGGTCATCGCGCCGGGGAGCGAGATCAGTCCCACGGTTTTCGCGTTGTCGATTACCGGGGAAAGAGAAATCACCAAAGCCCTCTTCACCTGCTGGAGTGTGGCTTGCCTTGGAGTTGCCCCAAGAGCCAATGCTGTTTCAACCTATACATCATGGTGACCAAAAGTCCATAATCCATAAACCACATTTGTGAAAAACAAAATAACATTAACGGACTCATATTTCAAAATATGTGCACAAAATTTTTTTTATTCTGATAATTTTATTGTTTTCTTTACTCATTAAATAATTGATTGACACCGTAAAATTAATAAAGAAATAGTCACACGTAACTTTTAGAAGGAGTATCTAAAAGAGACATATTCATCACAATTTCTCAAAAAGTTTGTCTCTAGTGATGTGAAAAATATTCTAGACCTACCAGATTCATCTGTGTTCTTATATCATCTCTAAGTCTCTTCATCGTGACTCCGGTCACGGTCATCGCATTCCCGACCATCATTCCGGCAACGGGGATGATGTAACGCGGAGTGAAAGGGAATACTTGCATCACTACGAGGAGCAACATAGTGATTGAGGTTCCGGCGAGAATAGAAACTCCGGCGACAAACTTCCCTCGAGGAACATGTTTAGCCCGTTGCCCGGCTGTGAAACCGGCAACGGAGACCTACAATGCCAACAATGTAGTTAGTAAGAGAAGCCAATATGAGATTGAAACTTAAAAGTACCACTTTTTGCTTATAAATATTTGATCAATTTAAAAATGATTTATATTTAAGGGTCATTTAGTTCGCTGATTCAAGTTGAGATGTGACTTTATATAAGAGTTTTTTACTGTAGTAAAAAAGTTAGATGTGATTATTTTTAAGAACTTTTTATTATAGCAAAACTCAAATCGGTTAAATGAAGAGGGAGTAGCCAAAATTTTTTTGATAGAATAGCTAGTCAACTGAATTGATCATCAAATGTATTGAGTAATAAGTTTTGAAGAATATGACACAAACTCTGGAGGCGAATAAAAGATTCTAGGCAATCAACATAAGCAACTATATGACAAGACATGAGCATCAAGAGAGCAACAACTGAATTTTTCATAGATTCTTACTTTAAACGAAGCAACATTTTCTCACCACATAACCCAAAATGGAACTTTCTGAAAACAGAATATAATTGCGTATGACTCACGAACAAACTCGCTAAAAAAAAGTCAGAATTAACTAGATCTAAGCTTTTATTTCTTTCTATTAAAGGGAAGAGAGAGAGAGAAGAGAAGAGAAATTAAATAAAATTGAAACTTCAAAAGCTTGAGGATCTCTGTCTCCCTCTCTCTCTCTTTATACCTCTATCTTCCCTAAGCTTCTGATGATTTGTATTTTTACTTCTATATAAATATATATATATATATATTGACAGTTAAGTCATTTGATTTTATAGAATAATAGAAATTAATTTCAAATTTTAACGGAGTTTAAATTTTCAACAGAATAACCATAATTTATCAAAATTTAATATTTTGATTAAGAATATAATCACTAATTTCTTAGCACTGTTTGTATCCCAAAGTTCTCATTATTTTCGTTTAGACATAAAACTTTGACTCCCACGAACAACTAAGCTGCGAATTTGAGTTGTTAATTTAAAATAAAATGTTGATATTTTAAAAAAAAAATTAATTATAACTAAATAAATTAAATGTAACATTTTTTAATAATTTTTAATTATAAAAATTAAAAATTAAAAATTTAAATCGGTGAAATAAATCAGAATCAAAATCTTATCATCAAAACAAAGAGGAAAAAAATCTAAATACAAAACTGCCAAATCACAGAAAAAATCAAATAAAAGAAAAGGCAGTGAAGAACGATGAGAGAATAGAAAGACACAAACCATGAAAAGGTAAGCGAGAAGGATCCAAGCGACATTGCGTTGCGTGAAAATGAACTGAAGAACAAAGCCAATGATAGAGAGCTGAAGAAACGCCCTGAATATGGCGTAAACCATCTCCCCCTCCAACCCCAGCTTCTGAAAAAACGACAACGCCACCGCCAGAAGAACCACCACCGTCGCCAACGCCGGCTTCACCATCCCCTTCAGAAACTCCACCATAAACGACAAGTCCACACCCCCCATCATCATCGTCGTCGTCATGTGCGCGTGGCCTGTCGTTTCTTCCATTATTGAAATCTGAGTAATGATTGTAAGGTGTGGGCTAGAACGTATGTATATATGGGACGGAGCTAGAAAAATATTAAGTTAGGATCGGACGCATATTAAAAATAAAAATAAAAATAAAAATAAAACTATGGAAAAATTAGATTGAGATGTATCGAGACAAGATAAACACAGAATTTCATAAGGGAAGGCTAATTCATCAGAGTTTACATATCAAAATTAAAATAAAAAATTTCAGACGGAGCGGCTGCTTATCCTTGATATGTTATGTATCTCGACTCATATAATATATATATATATATATATATATATTTATATATCAATTCATGGGTTGGAAGTTAGAAGTAGAAAGAGCCTCCCTTTGAGAATGAACCATCTAGTGGAGTTGTCGACAACTATGTGTACGGAGAGAAATTTTGGGGGGTTAATTAGTTGATTTTTAATAATGTTTTTGGAAACCGACGCGTCGTACGTACGAATGATACGAAATCGGTGTGTGTACTGTGTATGACGAAAGGTTTTCAGTTCTTCACTCACGCGCGCTCTTCGCAGTTCACGGGTCAACAAATAAAAGTGGGACCCACTTGTGTGGGGGTGACGTGGCATGATGCTGTCTGGGGCCCACCAAAATAACAAGAAGTTTTTAGCTGTTTGGATCCTGTTCCGTATTATTGTGCTTTTTGCAGAAGTGGCATTAGTAGACTGTGGCCCGTTTATTATATTGATTTAAATTTAAAATTTAAGATTTTATTTATTTTATTAATTTGAGTTTTATTATAATAAAAAAATTTTAAAAATAGTTACATTTAATTTTTTTATTACAATAAAAAGTTTTTAGATAAAGACATCTCAATTTGAATTAAAAATTTGAATTAGTGATTTAAACGGGCCTTGAGTTTTACTACAGTAAAAAATTATTAGAAACAGTCACATTTAACTTTTTTACTATAGTAAAAAACTCTCAGATAAAGTCACATATCAACTCGAATTAAAAACTTGAATCAGCGATTTAAACGGGTCCCGAGTTTTGCTACGGTAAAAAGTTATTAGAAACAGTCACATTTAACTTTTTTACTATAATAAAAAGTTCTCATATAAAAGTTACATTTCAATTCGAATTAAAAATTTTAATAAGCGAACTAAACGGATGATTCATCATTGGTGTGAGAGAATTAAAACAATTAATTAAATTTGATGGTTTGAAAATATGCCTTGCTAATGTAATTTTTTAATTAGACTAGTTTTTATTGACAATAAAGGTTAAAGTTAAAAACTTTTAGCTTAAAACTACAAAAAATTTTCAGTAAACAAAACATTGCTTCTGCAATTTGCTTTCTCCTGCATTAAATTATCCAAATTTGCAAAATGTTGATGACTAAAAGCTTTCAATAATGACTTTTCAGACACTACAAAGACAATTCCAAAGTTGTCCCTAACCTATTTTCTCCACTAATTTAAGGCAATGCCATTGTTTTCATCAACAAATCAATTTATACCCAAACGACCTCTTAACTTTTTTTTAACATTTTTTTTTTAACTTTCCTTTAAACAAAAGTCAGAAGCCGTTTCCGACAAAGCAAAAGGTCAAAATAATAATAATAATAAATAAATGAGGGGATGTTACAGTAAAATTTTTTTAAAAATAATCATATTTAATTTTTTTACTATAGTAAAAAATTCTCACATAAAATCATATTTTAACTCAAATTAAAAACTCGAATTAACAAAGTAAATGAGCCCGATGTGAGTTACCTTAGTTTTACCAATCCACTCCACATTGTATATTGACCCGACCCGCACATATCTTTTTACATGTTTGCTTTGATTTTGAAATTTATCACTTATATCATGGGTAAAAAGGAGATAAGGTTAGGTTTACACAAGTGGTGATGGTGGAAATGGAAAACTACTAAAAATTAAGATAAGACTTTTTCACTTTTTTTTTGTTTGCTTAAAATAATTAAAAGAAGACTTTTCACATGGAGGTTCTTATTTAATTATAATGGGATTATCATGTGATATAATAACTCTTGGATCCTTATTTAAATTAGTAAACCGCTAGTTGGAATATTCTTGCTCTTTGGTCAAGTTCGTACGGAGGAACAATTCCATAGTGCATTACCCCTAATCTAAATATGCCCTTAATTGACCCCAAACTATAAAATAATACTCTTAATTATCTCCACCACAATTCTCATTTGAGCTTGAGATTGCCCTTTCTTTCTTTTAGGAGTTTATTAATAAATAAACAGAAAGGTTCTTTAAGAAAATTCATTAACTGACAAAAATCACATAAAAAAAAAAAAAGCTCTTATGCTATTGTAAATCTTATTTTATACATATCTACATTCCTAACGGGAAAGACTAGCCTTCAACAAAAGCAAATCAGGATCTCCTCTTTTATTTATTTAATTATTTATTTTTAAACAAAGCTAATTTTAGATCTAATTTCCAAGTGTCCCACCTTTTTTGTCTCCAAACTCAGAATATGACATGCAATAAGTTTTTTCGAATCTTATGAGATCTTGGAAGTACTTGTGTACTTAGGCAGGCTTTAACTAGCCTGAGGTTTGCTTGCCACAAAGGAACGAGTCCTAATCTTGACTAGATTTTACTTTAGTAATAAATAAGTGAAAAATAATTAGATCTAGTTCATTTTATCGATTTAAATTTAAAATTTAAGTTTTATTATAGTAAAAAATTTTCAGAAATAATCACATCTAATTTTTTTTGTTACAGTAAAAAATTATTATATAAAATCACATCTCAACTCGAATTAAAAACTTAAATTAACAAACTAAACGGGCCCTTAATATTATAGACAATTGACAGCTTCAATCACTATTTGTACTTATGTTGCAAACCCACCCAAATTTCCTGATTAATTTTGGATTTTCAAAATTATTTATTATATTTTCTATGGTGTTTTTCTAATAAGACCTTCCATCAATATATTCATTTTTAATCGTTAAATATGACCAAAATAACATTAAAATAAAAGAATATGCACGATAAACGATTTTAAAAAAGAGAGACCTACACATCGTTAATTTTTCATGAACTATCATAAAAAAAACCTACTTTGGAATTGACTTTTACATGTTTTTCCATCCAAATTGATTAAATAACACGGATAGTTAAATACTATTTGGGACATCAACAAAGAATTTGAATCATTGAATCGTTGATTATAGATCTTGGTGCGGCTTCCAATTCAATACTCATGTCTTGAGTGTCTTGGGAACAACTTTGATTTGAAATAAATATGATAAGAATACAATGGTCACGTTCATTTCACCGATTTCAGTTTAGAATTCGAGTTTTGCAACAGTAAAATGCTATCAAAAATAGTCATATTTAATTTTCTTGCTACAGTAAAAAACTCTCACATAAAATCACATCCCAACTTGAATTAAAAACTCAAATCGGCGAACTAAACGGGCCTAATATATATTTGGATTAGAGGTGACCTTATTTGAGCGGATGATATTCTAGGGAAGGATTAATTGGGTAGTTACTTGTCCATTTTCTAGCGGATGATAATTTAGGTGTTTTCTGGTGGAAGGCAATTCCATTTTGCATAAAAGGAGAAAGTCTTATCTTGTTATCAATTACCATAAAAGAAACGTATCTATCATGTATGGCATCACCAAATATTCAAATGTTGCTTGCACATGAAGTTGTAAAGTAGTCCATCAATAGTGTTTCCTCTTTGTCCCAACCCTTTTCTTCTTAGTCCAAAACTTATCAACGGTTATTTTTATACCTTATTTGCATGGATACCTCCCCAATTATTTGAATTTGATAATTTAGTCTCTATTTTTTTTTTGGCAACTAAAAATATTTGCAATTAAGGTCTAATCGAAAATGACGTCTGTTTTTTTTTTTTGACAATTATGATCGTGCGACGCACATGTGAGCGTCTGTTGAGAGAAATTGAAGGTCATTTCTCACCCTTGGAGCGTGCATTGACCCTTAAAATCAAGAGTTATTAATCACGGTTGATTGTGTTTGAACAAATTAAATGACTTTGACATCACTGTAACCGAACAAATAGGGTGAGAAATGACCTTCATTACTTTCAATAGATGCTCACGTGTGTGTCATGTGATCAAAATCGTCAGAAAAACAAACAATGATTTCGATTGGACCTTAATTGCTAAATTTTTAAGTTGAGGGAGTCAATTACCATGAAAAAAAAAGCTTAGGGGCCAACTTGTTAAATTTGAATAAGTAAAGTGGCGTCCGTACAAAAAAAACTATGTTTATTACGTTGGATCTCACGAAAAATAGTGTTTTATTATTTTGGGTAAAAAATATTGTAACTCACCGATTATTAGAAAATAGAAGTTTTGATGATGAGTTATTCTTATGGACAACGTATGATGTTAGATTTGATTAAAATCAAATTAAAATGAAACAATATGTAATAATTAAAATTAATAGAATTTAATTACCATAAAAAATGTTGCCTGGTCAATTTTTTAGTTCAATAGACCATACAGATCTGTTTGATAAATTAATGCCTTGTTCATTTTATCGATTCAAGTTTTCAGTTTTAGATTTATACAGTAAAAAGTTCTCAGAAAATGTCACATCTAACTTTTTTCTACTACAGTGAAAAACTCTCAAAAAATGTCACATCTCAGCTCAAATTAAAAATTCGAATCCAGGAAGTGAACGAAGCCGAAGTATTGAATAAAATTTAGAGTTAGTATATGATATGTTGATAGTGGGTAAATTTATCAAACTTTTCTTATAACAAGGAAATTTTTAATCGGAAAAGCATAACTAGTTAAAACATAACAATATACTTGGCTCAAAAAAAATTTAGTAGATTACCATGATGATAGTATAAAATTTGGTCTCCATATGGTAATGGGCTGAACCTATAGTCCAGTCCACAAATACAGGCCTAGCCCGCTTCAAGTTTCAACATAGCCCATTAAAGGATGAAAACGAAAATATAGTCACTCGTAGGGGTCGATTTTCAAATTCTAAAGTACAACCAGGTCACTCTTAAAAATATCACATTGCAAAACGACAACCACCTTGCTAAGCAGTAGTAGTCACTCACCAGCAAAAAGACCCTGCCGTCGTCTTCCCCGAACTCCAAACCTTCGAAACTTGAAGAAGAAGAAGAAGAAAGTTAGCTCCAAAAATGTCGAAGCTTGGTGGCCTCTTCCGACCTGCGATCAGGTCCAACCTCGCCGCCCGTACGGTCGGAGCAAGTCCCGGCGGCGCCTTCTCCGTCGCTTCTCTCCTGGAACGGCCAAGACATTTCTCGACGGAATCGGAGCCACATGACGCTGCCGTCGATTCATTTCTCAGAACTCAGTCGTCTGGTACGGACTTTCTGCCTCCGAGGGTTTCGAACTTTCCCCGTTGTTAATTTCGTTAGGGCTTATGTTTGTAAGTTTTCTCATTTTCGTTTCAAGTGATTAATTTCGTTTTGTGAGATTAATTGGAACTATGGAATGGAATTAGGAGAAGAGGTTTAGATAGTGCAGGTTTATGTTGCTAAACGTTTCTTATTTTTTTGTTTCGAAAAGATTAATTTCTTTTTTCCGTGAGTAATTATAATTATATCATGGGATTATGAGAGGATTTTTAGGTTGTCTAGGGTTTATGCTGCCAAGGTTTCTTATTTTTCGTTTCAAAAAGATTAAATTTTGCTTTTTTATTGAGTAATCAGAGTTACAATATGGGATTAAGAAAAGAATTTTAGATAGTTTAGGATTTATGTTGCTAAGTTTTCTTAATTTTCGTTTCGAAAAGGTTAAATTTTGCTTTTTTTTTAATAAGTAATCAGAATTATAGCATGGAGTTAATAGAAGATTTTTAGATTGTTTTGGGTTTATGTTCCTTAGGTTTCTTACTTTTCGTTTCAAAAAGATTAATTTTGTTTTTCTATGAGTACACAGAATTATAACATGGGATTAAGAGAAGATTTTTAGATTGCTTGTGACTTTGTGGTTTATATTGCTGAGGTTTCTTATTTTTCGTTTCAAAAGGTTAGTTTTGTTTGTGCTCGACTATTTGGAATTATAGCATGGAGTTAGGAGAGGGTTTCTGGATTTTTTTTAGGGTTATGTTGCTAAGGTGTCTTATTTTTTGTCTCCAAAAGATTAATTTTGTTTTTTGTGTACGATTAATTGGAATTATAGCATGGAACTAAGTGAAGATTTTCTCTAAGATAATAGGGAATTTAGGGAAAGAACTTGTGGAATCTATGAAAATGAGAAGATTAATTTAGTTGTGTGTGATGAATCAGGTTCGGTTTATGGGAGATTGACTGGTATTACTGCAAATACATTGAGGACGGACATTGTCCGTTTACTAGAAGGGTGTGGCGTCACTCTGGAGGATGTAAAAGTTGAGCACAACAGGCTGTATTATCCCATTGCAGTGTATTTTCTTCTCCTTTCTCTTCCATGTAAATTCTCTTATGCTGGGAAAAAAAAGAAAATCATCTTTAGCTTTGATGCAATAAAATTAGTATTTAATTTTATGAGCCCACTTTCTCTGTTGAAAAAGAAAAGTAAAAGCTCTGCTTTAGCTTAATGCAATAAAATTAGTAAATGAGAAGTAAAAAAGTAGAGTTTATAAAGCCTTATTTATGTTTCGATACAAGTTTTAAAGTCTGCAAGCTATAAGCTTTTTGAGCCCTTGACTAGGAGTTCATCTGGAGGACCAAAACTCAAAATGTGCTTAGAGGAACCCGTACTTTACAGGCCTGTAAACTTATGTTTTTAAACAAATCGACATTTTTCCTCCAAAACCATTTTTTTTTTTCTTTTTGCAGCGTAACATGTAGATGAAATATTGACTTATTTTTTTTAATGTTTTTATTGTGTGTCCATGTTTGTTGTTGTTGTGAGCAGGATGGTACATTTCTCCTTTCTTCAGGCCTACAATCAGGCTGGTAGGGAGATTAACAAGAAGGGTGGCATTTACAAATTGGAGAGGGTAATATGCTGTTAGCCATGCATATGTTACGATGTAATTGTTGTTGTTATATACCCAATACACTAGTTTTTATATATCTAATGCTGATTGTTGATTTGTTATACAATTGAAGGCTGGGCAAAGGCAGTGGGATCTTGTTAAGCCTTATGATGGAAAAAGTGTAAGCAAAATATCTCTTGTATGTTTCAAGTTTATCAAAAATCCGGAAAACAGAGAAAAAAAAAAGCGAAATGTCTTATCGTTACTTGAAATTTTAAGATGACTAATTTAGGCATCGTGATTTATTTAGCGCTTCACATTAATGATGTTTTTTCTCCCACTACATGCTAAAGTGATGTTACTTTCGACATGCTGATGTTATCAGGTTTTACTGCAAGGGATTCCTCGAGAAGGAACTTTGGTAGATATAGAACGCTTTCTGTCTGGTTGCCAGTATGATGCATCGTCCATCGATATGTTTATGAGGTTAGTACCAGCTAGATTTGAAATGAGTTACAACTTGTGTTTCATGTTGCTAATGACAATCTTCCAAGGGTTAATTATCTGACATAACTGATGGCCTTGCAGAGCGGCAATCAAAGATAAGTTGGCAACTGTTCGGTTCCCGTCGCAAACCCAAGCAATGAACTGTTTCATAACGAAGAACAAGGGCTACTGCCTGAGTAATCAAGTCTTAGTGCGTGTTCTTCAGTGATGGCGCTTTTTTGTTTCATTGTTTCCATAAAGAGGACATTGCTTCAGGATATAAAATGAAGAAAGGCGTTCGTATGATCAAAACCTGACTTTCATCCAAATCTGGTCTTGATGTAGCATAATTGGACAGTAGTTTGAAAGGATGGGTAGACAATTATTGATTTTTCAGATTTATGGTTTTGCTTTGTTTGGAGAGAATCCTTGCTAGAGCGGTGAATTTAGATGAACTTTTATGGAAGAAAGTTGTCTCCAATACCCCTTGTGCTTTGTTGGGAGATATTGTTTTGTTTCTGCCACATTAAAAGGAAAGAAATTTGATTGGAAATGTTTGCCACCGGATATTCTCTTGAGAACAATATAATATAATAAAAAGTAAACAAAAAGGAAAGAGAAAAATCCAAGATGCTTATGAAAGAAGAAAAGTCAATACTTCAAACGTTTGTACATCTACAAACCTATGAAATTCACTAACTGCCATGAAAGTCTACTATTTTCTTGCACTAACATATGTTCAACTCAAGTGTATGGCTTTGTTTTCTTGACATTACGTATGTACAGTAGTTAACAAGTCACAAGAAAAAGACATCCCACTTGGGCTTCTCCAGTAGAATTTTCTGATCATAAATCCTATATGCCAAGTCTTTGTGCACTTTCCTGCAGCCTATATCCGTCATTGGGCGTCATCGACGATTGGCCTTCATTCACCGGAGTCCCCTCACTGGCCAAGAATCCCTTCGTAGCCGCATTCTTGGCCAGACGGGTATGAGATCGAACCACATTTTGTCCGGTTCTCTTGGTTCTCCTAATTGTTTTCAGAGCCAAAGTTTTCAGTGGAACCATGATATCCAATGGCAGAAGAACCTCTTCCAACTCATGCCAGTCGAGATCTTCGGAGTCACCATCTTCATAGACCACTCTGTACCAGCCCGCTTCTTTGTCGAACTCGGTCACAACACCTGAATAGTACTGCCCTCCGAACAACTTCCGCACTTCCCTCCCTTCCAGCCATTCGCCGATGACTTTTTCTCCGTCGGGTTCTGGAACAGTAATGGCATTACAAGGAGCAGAAGTGTCATTACTTGGGCAAACATCAGGCACCCCATTGATAATGATGGCGGGTTCTCCCGGTATCTCCCAAACCCCGGTCAGAGAAGCATCTGTCTCTCGCTCTTTGCTGGCATTTTCCATTTCTCCAGTCCCACCATTGTTGCTCATTTTGCCTGCAGAAAATTGCACATTTGTTAAGAGTGAGAAATTATGAATACTAAATTCAATAAAACAACAACACAAAAGTATGATCCTCAAAAGCACAAAGCCAAAAAACAAGGTCATAAGCCCACTGATCAAAGCTTATGTTGCTCCAAAAACCATAACCATTGAAAGAAAGATGCATGTTACTCTCAAACTAAGCTACCAACTAATTGCCCAAGAACATCACTATTGGAAGAAAATTACTAGGCAATCTCAATAAAGATTTACAAAGGGGAAAAAAAAAACCCCCACAAAAGTTTGATACTACAGGTTTAATTTTACCCGAGTTTTTTCAAAAAAAAAAAAAAAAACCTTATCTTTTATAAACTTCGAAAAGCATAACCATTCTCAAATTCCCTAACTTTAATTAATGCACGAAACCGCAAAAACCATTCATTCCAAAAAGAATTAAACAATTTCGGCTCTAAGGTTGTTTGAAGTGGGAAAAAAAAAGGTTTTGATTCAAGAAACAAGAATCACTTCACAATTAAAAATCTTCCAAAAATTAATATCGTATTTGGGTTTTGTTTCAACGATGAAAAGCTTACCTTTAAAGATGATGAACGATAAAGAAGTCCAAAATTCCTCTTTATTATTTCCACCAAACCAAAAAGGACGCCTTTTTACCTTGTAGTTTCCATTAAAATGGTTTCTCTCTCTCTTTCCATCCAAATCTGATTAATGATTAATTTTTCGCCGACTCGAGCGTCGTCGTTTAAGCGGCCCGTCTTACAGAAAGAAAGGTGGCTGAAATCAGCTACTCGTCATCCCATTTTAATTGAATATGCTTCAGACCAGTAATAGTGTAATACATCGCCAACTGCTCCCCCGTAATCCAAACAAAAACAAAGAGTATTTGGTACCAGGATTATTGTTACGATTCAATTATAATTCATAATTTATTATAATATTTTTCTCATAAAAATATACATAAATTAAAAATTATTTTAAATTATAATCTTGAATCTGTCAACCAACCCTTGATCTATTTTTAGTCTTATTGCTTGTCGTTGTTTGCTTTCGTTTCAAATGTTATTTCAGCCAGGACATCTATTTCTCGTTTTTTGTTTATAATTGGAAATTTTTTATAATTTCTTTATTTATAAGTTGTATTTTATTTTATAAGTTAAATAATTTCTAAAAATTAAAATTTGTATTATATTATAAAAAATTAAAATGTGTATTATATTATAATAAATATTAATTAAATATTAATACTTTTAGAATTTTAGAATGCAAATTAGTTTTTTCGTTATTCTATGTCGTTTTATCTCTCACTTGTCGTTTTCCCAGTTACCCGTTATTAATCTCCATTGGCGGTAGTATCTATTTCAACGAATAAAAAACAGACTACAAAATTTTCAATCATTACTGTCGTTGCTTACTCATTTGTTGTCGTTTTAATGTTTTCTTCCGACATCTATTTGCCGTTTTCTTCATCTTCGTCGTTTGCCAGTTTCCTGCCCTTTTTTTAATTGTCGTTTCCTAGTTTCACGTTACTTCTATTCGTTGGTGGAAGTTTCCTTCTCTTCTATCTTCGTCAACATCTATTTGAAGAAATAAAATAAAAAAAAGGCTACAAAGTTTTATTTCGTCTTATTCACTTTCGTTGCTTACTCATTTGCTGTCGTTTTAATGTTTTCTTCAGCAAAGACATCTCTTTGTCGTTTTCTCATTTTCCGTCGTTCTCTCGGCCATGAATCCCCTATTGAGATCTTCCCCCTTCATTGGCCGTAGTTTCCTTCAATCAAACATGGAAGAAATGAACAAAAAAAGAAAACATGAACAATAATACTCGATTGATCTCTTCGTCGTTTTATTCGTTGTCGTTATTTACTCTTTTGCTGTCATTTTAATGTTTTCTTCAGCGAAAGATGTCTATACGTAATTTTCTTCATCTTCGTCGTTTTCTATTTTTCTGTCGTTTTCCCACTCAAATGTCGTTTCCCAGTTTCCCGCTTCATTGGCGGTGGTTGCCGTTCCCTTTCATCAACATCTACATCTATTTGAAGAAAAAAAAAAAAAAAACAGAGAACAAAATTTTCTCCAAAAAGTTTTCCTTCTTGTCTCCGAAACCAAATGAATGAGATTCACAAACCAACTGAGAATTCAAGCACAATCCCATTCCTCCAATGGCTTCCTTCATCGAGCCATTCAACCTCTTTACTCCAACAATCCCCTCGATTGCGGCGCTTATGGCCGCCTCATCCAGCACTGTACGGACCGCCGCTTGCTCCGCCAGGGAAAGCAGCTCCACGCCCGCCTCGTCGTCTCCTCTGTCGTACCTGGAAACTTCCTCGCCTCGAAACTCATAGGCTTCTACTCTAAATCCGATTGTATTGATTATGCACGCCAGGTGTTCGACCAAATTCCCCACAGAAACACTTTCTCTTGGAACGCCATGCTCATTGCCTATTCGCTTCATGGCCTGCAATTCGACGCACTGAATCTGTTTTCGTCACTGGTATCATCGCGATCGAGCGGTGTTAAGGCTGATAATTTTACGGTCACCTGTGTCATGAAGGCGTTGGCGGAGTTGTTTTCAGATTCGAGATTGGCTAAGGAGGTTCATTGCTATGTTGTCCGACACGGGTTTGATTTGGATATCTTTGTTGTTAATGCTCTTGTTACGTGTTACGCTAGATGTGATGAGCTTGGTGTTGCGCGGGTTTTTTTTGATAGGATGCCGGAGAGAGACATAGTTTCGTGGAATTCGATGATTTCTGGGTATTCTCAAGGTGGGCTTTACTTGGAGTGCAAAAAATTGTACAGGGAGATGTTGGGGTTGAAAGAGTTGAGGCCTAACGCGGTGACGGTACTCAGTGTCTTGCAGGCGTGTGGGCAGTCCAAGGATCTTGTTTTCGGGATTGAAGTTCACCGCTTTATGAATGAGAATCGAATCAAGATGGATATTTCGCTTTGTAATGCGCTTGTTGCATTGTATGCAAAATGCGGTAGCTTGGATTATGCTCGCGAGTTTTTTGAAGGTTTGAAAGAGAAGGATGAGGTCACTTATGGGTCGATGATTTCAGGATATATGGCTTACGGATTTTTCGACAATGCCATGGATCTTTTTGACAAAGTTAAGAAATCAGGACTAAGCACATGGAATGCTGTGATATCGGGTCTCCTTCAAAACAACCAGCATGAAAGAGTCTTGGATTTATTTCTTGCAATGCAAGCAAGTGGCTTTAGACCGAACACAGTAACACTTTCAAGTGTTCTCCCAACAATTTCGCATTTTTCGTATCTAAAAGGAGGTAAAGAAATACATGCTTATGCTCTTAGAAGCAGTTATGATCAGAATATCTATGTTTCAACTGCTATTATCGATGCTTATGCAAAGTCTGGGTATCTTCACGGGGCGCGGAGGGTTTTTGATCAATCGAGAGGGAGGAGCTTGATCATTTGGACTGCAATAATCTCGGCATATGCAGCGCATGGAGATGTTGAGACATCTCTTCATCTTTTTGATGAGATGGTGAATAATGGGATTCGGCCAGACGAAGTAACATTTACGGCAGTGTTAACATCTTGCGCTCATTGCGGATTGGTGGATGAAGCTCGGAAGATATTTGATTCTATGCTGCCACAATATGGAATTCATCCCTCCATGGAGCATTACGCTTGCGTGGTGACTGCTCTTAGCCGAGCTGGGAGACTCTCCGAAGCAACTGAATTCATTTCGAAATTGCCAGTTGAGCCAAGTGCTAAAGTGTGGGGTGCATTGCTTAATGGGGCATCGGTTTCTGGCGATGTTGAACTGGGGAAAGTTGTTTACGATCGCTTGTCTGACATTGAGCCCGAGAACACCGGAAACTATGTCATTATGGCTAATTTGTATTCGCAAGCTGGGAGATGCGAGGAAGCTGATGAGGTCAGGGAAAGAATGAACAAAATTGGGTTGAAAAAGCTCGCAGGCAGTAGCTGGATCGAGACAAATGGTGGATTAGGAAGTTGTATAGTTAGTGAATGTAACAAATAGGGGAAACTAGGAGTTTTAATGAAGATGGTGTTTATATTTGATACTAAAGAAGGTACATCTAATCAGGAATACTGAAGGCCATGTACTATGCATTGAAAAGATCCTTTTAACTAAAAAGTGGCACATGGAAGAAATGCAGGGACCAAAGCGAGTGAGCAAGCTTGAGTCATGCGAAAATGGCCGTTGGGAATTAATCGAGTTCTTCGTTTGCTACCGAGGATTATGTTGACGAGACTACTGGTTGAAAAAACGTTTAAGCTCCATGCCGTCTTTGTTTACAAGCTTTAAAAGTTGGCACATTTGGGATTATAAATGCTCATTTCACAACTTGAATCACAAGTCAAACTTTTTGGATACAGTGTTTTCTCTCACAAAAATTTAAATTCAAATTCTTTGCTACAATATTTTTTCTCACATAAAATTCACTTTACAATTCCAATTCTCTTAACTCAAGTTGTGAAAGGAAAAGTTTGACTTTCATTCTTTAGAACACATTCTATGTGAATATAAAAGTTGTATGTGATCATGTATATAACTTTCTACTTGATGCTCTCATGTACCACAAATTGTCTATTATTTGAAGAAGATGATCCAACATGACAAACACAAACGCTCCTTGTAAAGATGTTAAAGAGGGTCCATCTAAATGATGATCAATGATCTTGTTAAAACCCCTTTGTTACACACACATAAGGGAATTTCTTACCAACAAAGAATTGCCAACTCATATTTGTTTTTAGGTGCAGTGAAGTGCAAGCCAATTTTAGAAACCCCCCACAAGGCAGTAATATAATGTTGCATGAGGGGATTCAATAATTTCCGTCCTCACATCAAAGCATATGCAATTAGGAACCATCATTGCTTCTTGGCCTACATCACTAAACAGTCTAAGGGTGTTCGCGTCGGTTTGGACAGTTTTTTTTTTTTTTTTTTTTTTTTTT
>NW_010356696.1:15941-41609 GCF_000414095.1 Morus notabilis | reverse complement strand
AATTTTTTTTTTTTTTTTTTTTTTTTTTTTTTAAATTACTAACCAAATTAAAAATAATTTTTTAAACGGTTTGGGCGATTTGGTTTAGACAGTTTAAGATTTTTTCAATAATTCATAAAAATTATAAAATCGTCAATCAATAAAAACAAAAATAAAATTCAAGTTTATGTTATAACTTAAAAATGGCAAATGTATAACAATACATCATTTAAAGTTTTAATACAAACCAAGAAAAACATGATAGAGTGTATTTTATAAATGTAGAACCTTTATTATGATCAATAAAAATTAAAATAAATATAAAAAACATTTTAAAAATTAAAATATCATATAAGTATATTTTTGAGCAGATTATTGGGCGGTTTGGTCCAAACCTCCCAAAAAAATTAAGTTAAAAAACGATCAAACCACCCAATAATTTAAAAATAATTAACGATTTGGTTCGATTGGGTTTTAGCAGATTTTTTGAACATCCCCGCTAAACATTGCAGTCTATGTATTATTTTTTTATATTATTATTATTATTCCTGAAATTGGATAGGTGGATACAGAATCTACACTGTATGGTAGAATTAAATGTGAAATTATCATTAAATTATGTCTACAACTACAAAACTATGATGACATTAGAAAATCAAACTTAAGAGTAAGTGATTCGAATTCTACACCTTATAACAAAGTTAAATGTGGTATTACTGTTGGACTATTGTCGCAACCAGAGTATGTTTCTATATTGATCAGAATCCATTCTACTTTTCATGGTCTCATCAAAGTCACAAACGTGTGCTGAAACATTATTTACTGAGCAGGAAAATAAAGATATATAATTATCGTGGCCCCAAGGCCGCCCCAACATTAAAAAAAATAATAATTGAAAAGAAGAGAAAAGAGAGGAGCTAAAGCATTGCCAGTATACATCTTAGTAAACGTGTAGCTAAACTTTTTGTAATAAGACTTTTAAATGTGACACCTACCTCTTATTGCTTTTGCCACATAAACATCACATGAGTTATCTGCCAAGGCTCTCACTAGCTCCTTTACATGGATATTTGTAATATATGATGATCGTTAAGAATTAGACATTCTAATTTTAAATTACCAAGAACAATAAAATCGTAAAAAATACATCAAGTAAAAATTGACACATAAATTTATAGAAGTTGGCCTTAATTTGAGACTGTTCTTCTTTCAGCCGTTGCAGTAATTTACTGTGATGAAAAAGAAGTTTAAAAGAAAAAAATCGCACACCTTACAATTCTCCGTGTTTTCCCTAACCTCACTAATGGTGACCCGAAATTACACCTCTTCGTATAATGAAAATTAAGAAAACTGAATTTTACAAGTGTGAAATCCTCAAACTTCCTCGTTGAAGTTGAGTTTCAAAGCTAATATTTAAAAAAAAAAAATTTTGATAAAAAGAAGTAGTACACTTAGTAATGTTTGTTTTCCCGAATATTTGAGGCAGAGAAATGGGAATTATAAAGGCTAATAATTGAAATGAACAAAACAAGCTAGATGAACAAAGACATTAGACAAATCAGGAACATCACGTGCCATCGATAGACCAGAAGTAGCTACATGGCAATATTTATTCCGTGATGTCTTCCCCAAGTTTCAAATTTTGAAATACACCCATCCACACTCTCTCTCTTCTTACCAATAAATGCTTCTGCATATTATCTGTCTGTATTTGATATTTCTGATATATTGAATACATATATCAGAAAGCAACATATTTTACTATGGAGTTCAATGTAATTTAATAACTTCCAAGTACAATACATGTGTGTTAGGTGAGTTTTAACAGTTTGATCCAATCTTGAACATGTAAAAAGACAAACAAAAAAAAAATACTAAGCTCAAGTTTTAAATATGTATAAGTATAACCATGTAATTATGATACATTATTTCAAGAAGAATAATCCTCAAAAAAAAAAAAAAAGAGAGAGAGAGAGAAAATCTAGCTTCCTTATCAAGGGTCCTCCAGGCAAAAAGTGGAGTCTGTTAATGTTTATTGCAGTATCTGAAGCTTGGGGTACTTAAAGTGGAACTTTATGAAAAGTGGGTTAAGTGCAGACAAAGAAAAAATAATAATAATAAATGATTTGAACATACAAAATTCTGGTAAAAAAAAAAAAAAACACTATGGCAGTAATAAAAAGGGTCACATTAACCAACATACTTATGAGTAACTTTGGGAGTGTCTCCTCCTCCTGGCTAAGAGATATAAATCATCTGAATAAGTGAGTCTTGGTTTTCTAAAATTCACAGTGGTTCTTTGCAACAAGCTCAGATTTCTTTTTTTCTCTGTCCAAAAGAAGAAGGAAAAAAAAAAAAAGAAAAACACCCCACATTTTCCTTTTTGTTTCTCTGATTCTTTCATACCACATTTGCAATCTATTGTGCAAGGACAGAAGAAACAAGCAAATGAAAATGATGGAAAGTAGTGAAGATGACAGGAAATGCAGGTAGGTTCTCATTTTTCTCTCTCTTTCTCTTTCTATATATATATATATATATATGTGTGTGTGTTTATGATTTATGTTCAAAATGTGATATGGGGGTGGTTGTATATTAGTGATAAGAAGATGGAATTAGGAGATGATGGTGTAAAGACAGTAGAGTGCTTAAGAGGAAGACTTCTTGCAGAGAGACAAGCTTCAAAGACTGCAAAAGAGGATGCTGAGCGCATGAGCAATAAGGTAAATCAATTAAAGACATAAAAATTTTAATCACATTTTGATTAATACCCTTTTTTTTTTGTTGAAGATTTTTTGACCCTTTTTTTTTCCTTTTTTGGGTGGGGTTCTCAGTTGGTAGAGCTAGAGAAGATGCTGAAAGAAGAGATCAGATTGAGGAACAAAACTGAAAAGAAGCTCAAATTCCTTAAGGAGAAGCTTGAGGCTCTAAACATTTCATCAATTTTGGCGGAGTCAGAGCAGTCAAGTAGTGAAGTCTCTAGTAGTACTACTAATGAATTATCAGAAGAAAATTATTCTGATTTTCAGGTTACAAACTCAGTAACCAGTTCACAAGAATCAAGTCAAAATCCCTCAAAGAACTACATTGCTAAGGAAAGTCATGAAAAAATTCCTCACCACAATGAAGACAATAGTCCAATTGGCCAAGATACTACTACTAGCATTTCAAGTTCTGGTTCCCCAGAAGATTTCTTTGACAACCCAAGTTGCAAATATGAAGATTCCAAGTCTGAACATAATAGGTACTTGTTCTTTTTATCTCCATACTTATCTACACAAGGTTTTCATATGGGTACTAATATTTTCTGTACTTGTTCTTAGGAAATTTAATTATACCCTAAAAAACTACAATGTTCAATTGGACAAATTGTTATAGTTATCATATTATTTTGGCTTATTTTGGCATGAACTTATTTCATACATTCATTTGAAGTTGGATTTTTTCCGAAGAAAAAAAGTAGAATTGGAGATAAAAAAGCTTCAAGAAAAAGAAAAACAGATAAAACTAAACGGAGATAATTCAAAATTTTTGTCTCGATCTATGCCGTCCGAAAACAAATTTCTGGCTCCGACACTGCATATGGGATTTGTTTAAGCTAATGAAAGACTAATTTGGTGATGTGTGTTCAGCTCTGCAGAGTTGAAATCTCCAGCAGCAGATAATGAAATCAGTGGTGATGATCATGAGGATTGTGTGGACAATTCACTTGCACTAGTTCCAATGAGTTTGCCCGATCAATCTCTAGTGGCGGCGGCCTCCAAGAGCAGCAAGGAAGTGAAGCCTGTTCATCACAATGTTGCTGAAGTTCTTCACTCACTGAAGTACATCAGAGAAAATATTCAAAAATCAAAGGAGATCAGACGTATGGTTAGAGTTGGCCCAACTTAATAAATAAAAATAATGTTCATTTCCTTTTTTAGATGGCATTACAAAAATGTGACTTTGTGTTTAGAGAATAAGGGTATATTGTCTTTATATTGTGATAAGTGATAATACAAACATATGATATATAAAAGTAGAGTATATGGATAAAGATATATGTGTGTGTTTGTGGATGTAATAAATTTCGTTTTTGACGGTACTAATATATGATTTCACAGATAGCATGTGAAATGGGGGAATTTGTTGCCCTTTAAATGCCTTTGGTTTGGGCCAAACTTTTTTTTTTTTTTTTTTGCCCTTTTTCTTTTATTTTTGTTTTCCCAACTCTAGTGAATTGAATTTCAAGAGTTTGGTGAAATGGGGTCATTTGTTTCCTGTGACTTGCACACGTACAATTTGACAGCAAGGCTTATATTATATTATAAGATTATTTTGTAAATGCCCCCAAAATATCGATCTTTTTTTAAAATATTCCTAATTTTTTGAAACTGTTCGGAACACCCTCGATGCATAAAAAACTTCTCAAAACACCCCATTTGTCCAATCCGTCACTGATATGGTTATGTGACATGCATGAGTAGTTTATCAGTTGCTAAATTTCATTCAAAATAACAATTTCATTCAAGATACCCTAAAGTAGGATTTTTTTTTTTCAAAATGCACTCCGATTTTTAAAACCATTTAAAACACCTCCATCCGTTCAATTTCGTCTATAAATCAAACTGATATGCTTACATGGCATGCATTAGTAGTTCATCATCAGTTGCTAAATTTCATTCAAAATCACAATTATAACTGGAATAATTGGTTGAGCACTAAAATGTTCAGGAAAGGTGAAACATGCCTTAATTGCAAATAGTGGAGTTTTCACAGTGAAGTAGGGATACTTCCACCAAAAAAAAAAACTGGTAAAAGCCCTAGACAAAATTCCCCTTAGCCAGGCATGCAGTCCAGTCAGTGCTTGGATTTACATGTAGCCCATCACATGTCTAAGTACATACAGACAGCGCAATTGTGTCCGATATACACTTTCAAGACAGTTCTTTTTAACAAAATTGAATTGGTCTGAGAGTTGCTACTACTATTCCCAGGAGAGCAAATATTTTCCCTGACATGGGAAAAAGATGACGAAACCCTTTGTTGAACCACACACTAACAACAAGTTGCTACTTAAAAATAGTAAACTAACGCGATATCAGAGCAGTGAGCATGAATTCGGAGTTACATTTTTCTATTAAGTTGCTCGACTTTATTTGTTAAATAGTGGTTTTTAAAATAGATGGTGGTAATCTAAAATGGTATCAGAGCAGCGAGAGCGGAATAGGAGTTGAACCGAAAATTCTAGCCGAGTTGTAGTAGTTTGACAAAGGGTGGTTCGCTAACATGAAACCAAGAGTAGTAATCAAACTCTAAAGCTTAATGAAATTTAACAGGTCAAACTTATAGGCGTTGCGTTCTTGACTTTGATTGTGAAAAAGAGATTTCCATATTGCTTGGCAAAAGAGACGGGAAGGTCATTATCATTTCAGGATAGGGCCAAAAACAACCAGGAAGCAGCATGTCGTTTGTCCAAATAAAAGTGAAACTGATAAAACCCACTTCATAAAATAAATAAATAAATAAAAAAGAAGAAGAAGAAAGATTGCCCATCTTGGCCTACCTACCATTGTTAAAAAGAGGATATTGACATATATGATTGTTACTACAAAAACTTAAAAAATTTAAATGAGAGTAAATAGAGACTATATTGTACACTGTGGAATTAATAAGACCATCTTGTGGAAAGATAAAAAAATTAATTAAATTCTTATAAAGAATCAAACCAATAGATATTTAATCATCCATGATCAAACCAAAAGGAGTTCTGATTTTTATTTTTTTTTTGGAAGGAAATTGATGGTCCTAGACATGATCCAAGTTGATGATGAACATGCTTTTGTTTGTCCCAATATTGGTGTCTCAGTGCGTGTACCGAAATCTTTGTTTGGTCCTCATCAGCGGTCCTCGTGATGCTACAATATATATATATATATATATATATATTTCTAATATGTGCAAAGCACTGACCATAGAACATTTACATCAAATTTTTATTCCATTCAACTCTTTTGCCTTTCTTGACTTGGTTCTCAACATGAATTTTACTGCAAACTAGCACTTCTAACATACGCTTTGTTTGAAAGTGATTTGAATATTCAAAAGGCATTCAAAACATGACGTTTTAGAAAAAGAAAACTTGGAAATGAAATGAACTTAACACAATGTAATGAACTCTTGTGTTTTCTTTGTCATTCCATATAAACGCACTCTCTTATCTTTTCTTCCCTTTTTGGTTTTTTAGCACTTATGCTCCTTGAACTTTCAGTGATTTAGCATTTTTATACTTAAAATTTTTTTAATTGACTATAATAAACTCCATTTTTCTCCTAAATTTCCAAAAAAATAGCAATGAACTCCGCTTGTTAGTTGGAGTTAAATTTAAGATGTGACCAAAAGGATCTTTTAAGGATTAAAGTACTAAACTACAAGAAGTTTTAAAGGGCTCGTTTGCTAAACCATTATATTTACTAGGTCTAAAATTTAATTCCGGTTAATTGAAACTATTTTGTAAAATTTAGAACTAAAGTGCAAAGAAAAATAATTCAGCGGCAAAAGTGTCAAACCGCGAGAAGTTTAGGAAGTACATCTACTAAAATCTCTTTTTCTTTTTTCTTTTATTTCTCTCGTTTGGTGGGTCTCTCTTGTACTATTTCAATCCGTTGAAGGGCATTTTCAAAGATTAATACTTGAAAACCAATAAGACGCTGAAATGTTTTTAGAACGGAGAGGAGTAATGGCGTGGCATGGGTCTCTGGACAGTGTCAAATAGAACTCCAAAGGGTTGGTTCCAACTCATTGCCAACTCTATACTTGGTTAATATTAGTTTGCATATGTTTATTACTTCCAATGAAGTTAGTGATACAATATACTTTTTGCGTATAACACTAAAGACCCGTTTAGTTCGCTGATTTGAATTTTTAATTCGAGTTGATATGTGATTTTATGTAAGAACTTTTTATTATAGTAAAAAAGTTAAATGTGACTATTGCTGAGAGCTTTTTACTGTAATAAAACTCAAATTTTAAACTCAAATCAATAAAATGAACGAAGCCTAACTCATTTGTTCTCTAATTTGCACGCATTTTTTATTCTAAGTTATTTTTGACATAAAAGTACTTTTAAGATTGTTTATTTCACAAGAAGAGAGTAATTGAGAGGTCAATGACAATGCACAAGAAAAAGGGGTCATCAAAACAGTCACCAAAAAGGCCAAAAAAAAAAAAGAGAGAGAGATAAGAGTGGTATAGTTAATACTAGTTTGCATGTGTTTTTATTACTGCCAATGAAATAGTGGTATAATATGCTTTTTGTATATAGCACAAACTCATTTGAACTCTAATTTGCATACATTTTATTACTATTCTAAGATTGTTAATTTCACAATAGAAGAGGTCAATGACAATGCAAAAGAAAATGATCTTTCAATTCAAAACAGTTGCCAAAAGAGCCATGAAAATAAGATTTAAAAAAAAAAAAAAAAAAAAAAAGGGAAAAGAGTAGTTTAGTTAGGACACGGTTTTGTGTAGAAACAACTACCCTTTATTAAGGGGAGTTAGGAGAGGAACGGGCGGCCACTAAACCAGACAAAAACAGGTGGAAAAAAAAAAAGTTGCCATTTTTATTTCTTATTCTTTTGCTAACAAATAATGGTGGATTACCTGCTAAAACAAAGGTCAGAGAACTCCAAATCAAAATCTCAGCCATGAAATTTCAGTAGAGAGAGCCTCAAAGAAGAAAGAAACCCACTTGGCCACAAAAACATTAAACAAGAGAGAGAGACAGAGAGAGAAAGAGAAAGAGAGAGAAAGAACAAACAACAATGTCAGAACTTGTGGTTTAAAATCTTTTTTTTTAACTTTTTTTTTTGGCTCTCCCCCCACATCTTAGATCTCATCTGACAACAATCCGAAGATCTTCTGCCCAAACAACTCCAAGGCCTTCTCTTATCCTTTGCTCCCTCCCTCTTTAGTGTTTTGATCACATTCACTTCCTGATCTTTGGACCATTTAAAATGTGTATGTGCTTTTCCAGCTAAGTCTGTTTCCTAAGAGATGTCACGCATGGAAAAGCTCCCAAAAAAACATATGCAACAACCCAGATTCAAGGTACACAGAACCAGCACACACCGCTTCCATATTCTCTGAACTCTTCTCAAGACCACATTTTTATTTATTTATTTTTTTTTTTTCTATTCTCCAGTTGATTTTGCCCATACCCTTTTGGAGTTTTGGTCTCTTTATCCCAAACTTTTTTGTTTTTCCCATAATGATGGTGTCTAGTGTCTACTACACTTACTGGGCATGACAGTATATTTAGTTTTGCCAAGTGGGTTTGATCTGAATATCTTCATTTGGAAAATGAATGTGAAAAAACATCGTTTATATTGGTAAAGTTTCTACTTTTATTTTTTTGGGGGGCAGAAAAAAAAATGGTTAAACCTTGTTGGAAACAACCTTCTGTGGATGGAGATGAATCTGGTGGGAGAATTGATGGGTTGATGTGGTACAAGGATCTGGGAAGTCATGCTTATGGCGTTTTTTCAATGGCTGTGATTCAAGCCAATGCTGTGTTGGAAGATCAAAGTCAGCTTGAATCTGGGCCGTTGAGTTCCACAAGTTCAGGTCCTCAAGGGACCTTTGTTGGGGTCTATGATGGCCATGGAGGACCGGAGGCTTCCAGATTTGTTAATGACAATCTTTTCCGCAATCTTAAGAGTATGTATTTTTCTTAATTTATTTCCCCTACTTGATTTTTGTTTGATGTGTATATATATACATGTGTGTGTGTGTGTGTGTGTGTGTGTGTGTGTGTATATATATTGTTCAGTTTTGTGCAATGACAGTTTCATTAAGTTGTTTTAAGGTCTTGATGGTTTTGAGCTTTCAAAGATCAAGTACTGAGCTGAAGTTAAACAATTGTGCAAACTGCACTAATCAAGTTATTTACTATGGCCACATTGTTTTAATTGTACAAAACCATAGTTTGCCTTGTAGATAGAGCTCAATAGGGTAAAGTTTTATTTATGTTGCTGAGGAACCAACCCTTCTCTATCATTTCTTCAACTTTTGTTTTCCTAGGCAACCATAGCAAAGAATAAGAATGACAATTATAAACAATTTTTTGTTGTTATAAGGATAGAGGGTGGCATATGCAGATAATTTTGGAGAGTTAATGCATTTATTTGTGGCATATGGATCCTGCTCACGAAGCAGACTGTCCGTATACGCCTCACTTACAGCAATGGGATTGATTGATAAGAATGAGACTGTCATTTGTTATAGTCTTGAAAAAAGTCTACTAGCTATGTGAAACTTGACTTTCTAATTATGGTTTCGATATTATTGATTAACGCAAGTTATGAAGTACTAATTGACTTTCCAACCATATATCCTTGTTTAGAGCATTATATAGTCACTGAGACTCTTTTGCCTTTTTGTCAACTATGTATGCAGGAGTGGCATCTGAGAACCAATGCATATCGGAACGAGTTATCAAGAAGGCTTTTTTGGCCACAGAAGAGAGCTTTCTCTCTCTTGTTGAGAAACAGTGGCATAGCAGACCCCAAATTGCTTCAACTGGGACATGTTGTTTGGTGGGAATAATATGCAACGGGATGATATACATTGCAAATGTTGGAGATTCTCGGGCGATTTTGGGGAGAGAGGAAAGGGCAACTCATGAAGTCAGAGCTATTCAGTTATCCGCAGAGCACAATGCAAGTATACAATCAGTGAGAGAGGAATTGCAGGCAATGCATCCGTATGACTCGCAGATTGTTGTGTTAAAACACAAAGTTTGGCGTGTGAAGGGGCTCATACAGGTTCGTTTTTTGCCATTCTAGCAATTCCCAAGTATTCTGAAAGATGCAAACTTTTGTTGATTTTATAGCATGAAATTCATCCCTAGTGAACTTAGCTATCTTCAGTGGTATGATATAAATGCTTTTTGCATTTCCATTCTAGATTTATTTATAGTGAAATTTATGCTATGGCAAGGACTAATTTGTTAAGATCAGAAGAAAATAAAGCTTAAGTTGTTGAAAATTTTTAAGGTTTTTCCCAAGCCATTAGGACTCAGGTTTTGATAAGAGCAAAATGTGGTGTGATTTGCATCTCTCTCAAACAAAAACGAAAGTGTTAACAACGTGGAATACAGGAGGGGAAACAATAGAACTTTTGTAACTAAATCGAACAAGATGAATGCCGCTTTGCGATATCAATTTTGCAAGTACTAGACTTCTTAGTATTGCAGAAGCCGCCGAGTAAAGGAAGGGCAACTTAGATACTGAGATCTCCTCAGATTTTCAAGAGCTTAGTGCGATTCTCCGACACTCATATAACGTCCTTTGCCATGAGCACCTATTTTAGTGTTGTAAATCATTGGACTGCTGAGCAGTAATCCATTTGTTTGATGGAGTTGCTTACCTCTTTTGCAGGTTTCAAGATCCATTGGTGATGCATATTTAAAGAGGTCAGAATTCAACAGAGAGCCTCTATTGCCTCGGTTTAGACTTCCCGAACCTTTCTTCAAGCCAATCCTTAGTTCAGAGCCATCAATAACAGTAGAGAAACTCAGCCGGCAAGATAAATTTCTCATTTTTGCTTCTGATGGCCTATGGGAGCATCTTACCAACCAGGAGGCGGTCGATATTGTCAACAACTATCCACGTAATGTAAGATTTGGTACTACTATGTACTCTCAGACCAACCTTCATCACCTGGTCTTCGTTGGTCTCAACTTAGCTCACCGCGTTTAACAACTCATTCCTTTGGTTTTGCAGGGAATTGCCAGGAGGCTTGTTAAATCTGCGCTCGTGGAAGCAGCTAAGAAAAGAGAGCTGAGGTACTCTGACCTGAAAAAGATCGAACCGGGGGTGAGACGCCATTTTCACGATGATATATCGGTCGTAGTTGTGTTTCTCGACCCCCATTTGATCAATGAGAACTTCCTCCGCAGCTCCCCTGTTTCCATAAGGGGAGGAATCCCTGCCCCTGCCAATTCCTAACAGGGGGTCACTCATTTTCTAGCTATCTTCAAGTTTGTCGAACGGTGATTACAGTACTAGATTGCTCGAAAATCTCGAGCTTCTCATAGTAAGAGAAACTATCCATACAACGAAATATACCTGGATCCTAGGCTTGATGGCTTGGAAGCACACACTATGAGACCTACTCAAAACTCACTAGGAGGACTTGGTAGGAAAACCTTGGACTTGCCTGCATCTTTCCCTGCTGTCTTGTAGATAAACTTTTACACATTGTTGATCTAAAAATGTATGATTTCTTCTTCTTCGTAATAGATAAAAGTTCTCATTCTTGTAATCTCAACCTTTTTCTTTACCCCCTTAAATGTTTAGATGACAATATCAAGAGCTCATCTCTAGTCCCGCATTATGTGTACAGTTTCACGTTCTCCGTTCACCATCATTTTCATTTGAAAGAGAGATAATCGCGGCAAATATGCGTTTTCCTCAAGTTATTGGTGGATTAATGCTCTGATCTTGCAGTACAATTTAAGGCAAATTAAGCTTCCCTTGGCATTCTAGATCTTAACAAGTGAAACAACCTTTTCAAGTCTTGGCTATTAATACTAGCAATCAACTTATAAAATCACAAACCCATGTTTTATCAAATGAGTTTAGAATTTCGGGTGTGATCATCATACTGTAAAAGAATGTAATGGAAAACGTAATAGAATTGAAAAAGAAAATAATAAAATTAAAGTCATTCATTCTTTTTTTAAGCGTTTACTTAACTATTAGTTAGTGTAATGAAAAAAAAATCTCATTCCTTTTCTTATATTTTACTAAGATTAAAAATAACAATGTTATGAATGTAATAACTAAAATTTCCTTCTACACAATTTGATAATTCTTGAATTATATATTAATTCATTAATAATAGACAAGTAAATTTAACATTCATTTGATCAATACTAAAAGAGTAAAGATTTCCTCTTCCCTAAATTTTGTAGAGCAACTAACGTATGGTTGGAGAATTTAAACCATGTAATTCGAATCATTTTCGATTTACGTGTATTTTTTGTAAGAAAATACTGTAGCGAATCATGAATCATGATTCGAATCGGAGAACGAATCCCTCTACCAAACATCATTATTAATAAAATAAAATAAAAACTCACTCCTCACTTTCTCTTTCCCTTTCATGCAAAGTAAACATACCCTTAATTCAGTCTAGATCTGGATTAATTAAACATTCCCTATATAAAAAAATTATTACGTTAACAGACCTTTCTTCCTTCTAGGTATTGTAGACAAGCACCAATCAGATAAAAATGGCCAAAAAAAAAAACATCGAATTAGAGCCTTGGCATTAAGGACCACAATACGTATTGGTTCCGATCCTGTCACTATTACAGAGGCAAGAATATGAGCAATATTTCATGCAAAATAGCAAGAACAATAGAAATAGTAATTCCCCCAAACAAAATAGTAATATTAATAATAATAACATGAAAAGCAAATAAAATTCCCTCCATCCAATTAAGTAACCTGGTCCTCCCAACCATTACTCCTAGAAAGGAAACACAAAAGAATCCCCTTACAAGATAGTAAGTTCTGCAGCTAAGAAAACTTAATATACAAAATGCATAATAAAGGTTACACAATCAACTCAGCTGACAAATATCACCCGTTCCAGTATCCCGCCTTGAAGATTCCGCAATTTACCCAGAGGCCAAAGAAAATTAACAAACACCTCCAAAGAGTTCACATATCTCAAACAATCCGCTAAGAATATCAGGAATTCTAAAATTAACGCCTAGGAAAAACACTAATCTTCGGGATCTTCTTCTAACAAAAAAGTGCCAACACATTCAAACATGTCCTTTCATCTGACAAATTCGCATTTGTTAGTCAACCCTTATTTCGATGTGCTTAAAAACAGCAAAGAACGGAACTCATCACAAAGTAGCACATTGCCTCGATAATTTTTCCTGATCCACTTGGAAGTAGCATTGAATGTAATTCATCGCCATGTAATGCAAATGATGACATCTGATTCATGTATTAGGTTAGTAGTCATGCACTGTCATCAAGCAGAAGATGAAAAATAAAACCTCAACCACAGTCAAACACTGTTAGCCCTAAATGTTAAACAGTCACATGTCAGTCGGCCATCCGCCTTAAATGTCTACGATCTTATTTATGTTTATCCTTCTCTTAGGGAGAGAGATGGCTGTGGAAAAAGAGTTAATGTGGTTTGGTTTAATATGGCGAATAAACTATCAATCTCACCGCTGAGAGTTTAAAATCATCTACTAGCTAAATCAAATATTGCACGGCTAAATAGAAAATCTAAATAGTGGCTCCTACTTAAAGTTCATATTTCAGATTTTATTTTTACTTCTTCTCCAGATTAATTAAGGTCAGTTACACCACTCCTCATGTAGAAAGTGTAGAAAGTCAGCAAAGATTCGAGGCATAACAGTCCAATGAAATGATCTAAACTCATAAAACCAACTTCGCATGACCATTCAATACTATATGATGAATACGAAATATCCTGAGAGCATTGAGAGGCTGCCCAAAATGATGTGCAAACGAGCTAGGAAATAAGCCTGACTTGTTAGGTTAGAAAAAAACGTTGACTACCAAAAAGAGTAGTAAAATAGCTAGACACATTTTTTTCCCCTAGAGTTAAATTTCAGAATTCCTGGTATTCTTAGTAGATTAGAAGATATCTGAACACTAAGTAGGTAGTTGCTAATTCAAGACCTCACTGGGTAATAATGACATTAGGATAAATTCAACTGCGAGAAAGCTCCGGATACTGCCATGATCCTGTTAAACTAATTTGGGGAAGGTATCCAACAACAGAAAATGCTGCACATGAGAATCCTCGTAATGGTGACTTGGGGAGTAGACATGACTAGAACAAAAACACTTGAGGGAAATCACAGACTGTTAGAACCTAGGCCTGCAACAAATGAGGGAAAAACATAATCAGAACAAAGCACATAAAAAGTTCAAAATATTAGACAAGACAGAATGCATTAATTTGGAATAACTCATATGTTATCTACTAAAATGGACGTAGAAAGTCATCTCACTATTGAAGGAAGAAGCTTCCATCAAGCCCCTCCTCCAGCCTTTCCTGCAATAGCTGCATTACTCTGCACAAAAAAAAAAAAAAAAAAAAAAAAAAAAAAAGAAACATCAGCACTGCAAGAAATGCAAACAGTAAACAGTATTGATTGATTCATAATTAACGTTTTGCAAAAGCAGCAAGAGTAAGAAACTTTACCGGTTCAATATTTGCCTGTCCATTACCATTCGTTTGAGATAAAGAATTTGAAGGAGTGCTTGCAAACCTAAGAAGAGAAATTACACACATCAGCTCTGGCATTATGAAGCTCAAAAAGTAATTTAACTGAAGATGGGGGAAGTAGCTAGCAGTTATCCACACCTGATAGCTCTTGCTTTCCTTTTGTCATCTTCTACCGGATCAGTTTTGGAAGCTGGTGCAAACCTAGCAAGTCGAGCTTTCTTCTTGGCCTCCTCCTCAGGGTTGGAGGCTACTGGTGTACTAGACGTACTAAACCTAAGTAACAAAATAACAGAAAACAATTACAAACGTACAACAATAAGAAAAAAAATAGTCCCTTTTCAAAGCAATGTTTTGGAACAGTCAAAAGTGGCACAATAAAGAAGACAAAAGAAAGCACCTCTCTGCTCTGGCCTTCCTCTTCAGCTCCTCCGATTTCTTTGGTAATTCTGACCCACCAGATGAGGATCCAGTACCGAACCTGAAATAAAATCAACCAATATTTGAGAAATTCAATTACAGAAAAGGGGAAGGGGAAAAAAAAAAGCAGGAAAGCAACAAAAGGAAAATCAATTAAAAGCTCCTTATCTTTAAGTAACAAACACCTTTTCCTATTTAAATTAGCAACACGTTTGCAGCGGAACCAATATCCTACTCCCAATTGCAAATTTTAACTACAATGCATTACCTGATTATCAACATTCCGAATAAGTATTCTTGATCTTGAATTACAATTTCTTGGTGTTAAGGAAAATAAACTTCTTTAATTTATCCAAAAATTATCAACATAACATAAAAAGAACAGCAGAAACTCTAAAAACAACCCTAATTTGAATAGATCCCCAGAAAATTGGTAAAACAACAACATCAAAGATTGCGAATTACTTGTTTTCATTTCGTGCTAATTTTTCTCATTAAAACAAGTTTTGCCATTTGAAGTGACACCAAAATCCCATTCTCAATACCTCAAAAAATTCTAAAAAAATTCCCCTTGAAGTACAACATAAACAGCTATAATATAAATCTCGAGCATGTAAAATTACTGGGTCATCAAGTTTAGGATATTTCCTAAAGAAGCTACCACGAGATTCAACTTCTTTTCTTTTCCAGAAATATTTGACGGCAAAAAAAAAAGAACAGCAGAAACCCTAGAAAAAAACCCTAATTCGAATAGATCCCAAAGGAATTGAAAAAGAAAAATAGTATTTTGAATACCTTTCGGCCCGAGAGTTTCGCTTCTCTTCTTCGGTGAGCTGTACGGATATCCCAAACCTCTCGGCTCTGCGCATCTTCTTCTCGATATCGGAAACCGTAGCCACCGCGGCGGAGGCAGCGGTAGGAACCTCCGCGGACTTGGAAGCGCCCTCGGCCTCTTTTCCGGAGACGGAGTCGGAGGGCGACGGAGGAGCAGCGGACGAAGCGTCAGTCTTCGGGTCTTGGAGTTTGGCGGTGGGCGGGGCTGCGGGGTCTAGGGCTATCGTAGGGTTTTCCACAGAGGGATTGTTGTCGCTGGGCTTCTGCGAGTCGGTCGCCATTGGAGGGGATGTGGAGAGTCTCTGAGAGAGAGATGGATACTGCTCAAGAAAGACGATGAAGGAGAGAGAAAGTAGAGAGAGAGAACCGTTTGGTGTGGTCTGAGAGCACTCGGATTGCAGAGGGTTTAAATAGGACCGCAGAAAGGGTGCGATTTTCGGGGATTTTTTTTTTTGGTAATGTAATAATAATTAATGAATTTTTTTTATGAAATTCAAACCAGGGTGTGGAGAATATCAGGGTACGTACGGAGGATTCAAATCAGAGTTTGATATGAGAATTTAAATCAGTGTGATTTTAATTAGATGAATTTAGAATTATGATTTTATATTATTATTTAAAATCATTGTTTGTTTATAATCGCTTGGTTCGAAGATTCAAACAGGATGATTCTAAGCATGATTTTAAAACTATAACCATGATTCATGATTTTGGGTTCAAATCATGATTCTGAAACTATGATTCAAAATCAGGAGTTTGAATCACCTTGAATCATGATGGAGTGGTTTTAGAATTATGAGTGATTTTAATCACATTAGATTCTGAATCATGATTCAGAATCATCCAAACCAAACACTGATTCTGAATCATATCAGAATCATGATTCAAAATAACTGTAAACAAACACTGATTCTGAATCAGAATCCATAATCATGATTCTGGATCCATCTATCAAACGCGCGGAGATGTTTGGTTCATGGATTAGAATCATGAGATTAGAACTATTTTCGATTTACGTGTATTTTTTGTAAGAGAAAATACTGTAGCGAACCATGAATCATGATTCGAATCAGGATACGAATCCCCTTACCAAACGTCCATGAATCATGATTTAGAATCATCGTTTGGATATTCTTCATGATTTGGAATCTAATGTGATGTTAAACAAGCTCAAACCAGGATTTTAAAACCACCATTCTCTTGATTCAAGGTGATTCAAGCCCTTGATTATGAATCATGGTTTTAAAATCATGATTTCAACCCAAAATCATGAATCATAATTATGATTCCAGAATTATGATTAGAATCACCTTGGTTTGAATTCTCGTATCAAATGATTGTCATGATTTGGAATCACTGTAAACAAACACTGCTGAACTAAGATCCGAAATCATAATTTTAAATCCATTTACCAAATTGTATGAGTGAATATTTACGTAGGTTATAGAATACCAAAAGGTAACATCCAATGCAATGCAATTGATTTACAACATATGGTACAATTTGTTGGTACACTTTGTTCATATATATATATATATATATATATATTTTTTTTTTTTTGCTATTTGTGCTAAAAGCAATAGGATGGGAGAAAATGATAATAATTGAAAAACGACAATACTATATATAAAGAGCAATAACATGAGAAAATACTGTCAAAAATAAGAAAGGACAACAATGGTTGAAACGGCAACGACTACAACTAAAGGTCGTCACTCTAAAAACCAAGAACGATTAAAAGAACGCAAGCACCTAAGAGCATATCTAATGGAGCTCTAAATTTTAGTTAAATTATTTTTATCCATTTTAATCAGTAATTTTTTAGTGAGTCGCTATAATCATATTCTCTATTTTAACTAAATATAAATTATTTTAATACTTTTTTGGATTTAAAATATAAATAATAAAAAGAACAAATGGCTAACTACGTCTTACTAACTATATTTAACTAGTGAAAAATACTTTAATCAATATAGCTAACTATTTAATTAATATTTAGAGTAGAAAAAAGCTAAAAAAGTTAAATCATTAACTATTTTAACTAAAGAAATAATTAGCATAATTAGAGTAGCCGCGCAACTATAAAAAACAACAAAGAATAATAAAAGCGACAATTTTTTAAAAACGACAAGGGCTGACAAGCAACGACATAAATAAACAGCAAGACGACATCAACTATTAAAAAACGAGAATGAACGACAAGGATATCTACAAACTGTAGCGACTTGAAAATAGCGTCACACATACAATATTACGAGTTTTTTTTTTTTTTTACTCTTCTAGTATTTTGCTTGTTGTTCTCGTATTTGAGATTTTGTCGTTTTATACTTATTGTCACTTTCATGTCATTGTCGTTTATAATTTTATGTCGTTTCATTTTCTCATTTTGTCGTGGAGGCGTTGTTTTAAGTTTGTTTGAGCTCCACAAATCTACCAAAAGAGGTTCGTCTTTTTCTTCGACTTAACGACGTCTTCTTCCGTTTGGCTTCTCACTAGGGGTGTAAGAATTAAACTAATCCACAGCAAATGTCGGCCATTGCAAAAGGCCCTCTAATGACAAATTAATTTGCGTATTGTTAGAATTTTTTAATGGGCTATAGTTAGAATTTTTGTGTGGGCTGTACTGTTAAAATTTTTTGTGTGGGCTGTATTGTTAGAATTTTTTGGTGGGCTGTGTATTGTTAGAAAGGAAAATGTACTCAATAGCATATTTTAATCTGTGTAATTTGAGTAACCCGAGTCTACCTGAGGTCATCCGATAGGTTACAAGTTTGTGGGCTCCCCTTGCATGCAATGATGTGGTGGTGAACCTCTCATTCTAATTCAGTGCTCTCCGAACCGTGCGGGAAGGGTATTGCGGCCCAAAGTTTTCTCAACCCGCACAGTGCGGCTCGGCCCAACCCGAGCCTATCTAGCCGAATTACACCCCTACTTCTCACTGCCAACAATTCCAAAGTAGAAAAAAAAACTTTCTAAAAGAAAATTAGCTATGAAAAAGACGAGAAAATTGCTAGTAAGTTCTGTATTTTTATCATTTCCTCTTAATTAATATGATTATTTAACTAAAAAATATATTAATAAAAAATAATGAATAAAAATTTAAATTCATGCACTCCAAATCGACAACATTAAAACGACAATAGTTAATGAAAACAATAGTTGCATATAAAAAAGTAAGGATTTTGATGGAATCTTAAGAATTGATCAGATATTTCAATTCCTCTCCTTATAATAAGCTTAAGAACATAAATTTTATCAATTCAATTATTAAAATAATATCTAAACAATATAAAACAATTATCTTAATAAAAACAAATAAATAAATTAAATATTTTGTTCTAATTAATACCAAAATTATAACTTTTTATTTTTACTTTCATTTTCTAGCAAATAAAAAAAAGGATATGAAAAAAAACTCTTCATCAATCTCTAATAATTGTTTTACAAAACTATTTACGAGTGAAATATGAGTAAAAAATATTTGGATTTCACTAGTGTGCATTAAATTTTAGGATTATTCTCACTTTACTATTTAAACTTTGTAAACTCTTATTTTGTTTTTAAAATTTTAAATTTGTCTTATTCAAACTCTTTTATAAAAATTTTTAAAATTAGAGGGAAAAAAAGAGGTTAAGTGGGTTTTGTCCGTTTATATTTAATAAAAATTCAAATAAAAATATCACCTTACTATATTATTTTATTTATTTATTTTTAACAAAAATTATAATAAAAAGATTCACTTAAAAAATGAAAATTACATCAAAAAGAATTAAATGAGAATAATATAAAATTTAAAAGGTAAAATTAGAGTTTTTAAGGTCTCATTCATTTCGCGAATTTAAGTTTTTAATTCGAGTTGAGATGTGACATTTTTTGAGAGTTTTTTACTGTAACAGAAAAAATTAAATATAATATTTTTTGAGAACTTTTTACTGTCGAAATCGGTGAAATAAACGAAGCTTAAAATTATTCTAAAGTGACGAGGATGAGTTAAGTAATCTAAAATATTTTTACTGAGGTCCCGTTCACTTCGCCAATTCTAATTTTGCTACAGTAAAAAGCTTTCAGAAACAATCACATCTAATTTTTTTACTATAATAAAAAACTCTCATATAATATCACATCTTAATTCGAATTAAAAACTCGAATTAGTAGGGCATGATATTATTGTCAGTATTCCCGTTTTGGCTTTGGGATAAGATATATAAGAAGGGCAATGTTTCCCATTTTTCCATTTCTTCTTTCTTCATCGCTCGCAGTTGCAGAGCCATGGGTTTAGCTTCCGTCGTCCACAATGGACCCCACATTCATCCCAAGCTCGATCGTTGCTTCCTTCTTAGGGTTTCTCCACGATCTCAATCCCCAATTCGGACCTCCTTTCACTACAATTGCCGCCAAATTCCTCGCCTTCCTACAGGTTCTCTCTCTCTAAATCTCTGTTTTTTTAAGTTTCCGCCATTATTGTTGAAAGCTCAGAGCCAAAGCTTACTTCTTGTTTAGCTCGTCGAAGTGGCCGATGCCAATTTTCGCCGGTTTCGTGCTCGAGAGGGACTGAACAGCGGGGCGATTTGTCTGCCTCAGCATCCGGTGAGTGAGTGGTTCCTGTGTCACTGAGTGTTGTTGGTTTCATAGCGGATTCAAATCTGGATTTTTCTGAGCTGAATTTCTGTTTTTGATATTGTTTTGAAGCTAAATTCGAAAAAAAGGTGATCTTTCATTCCTAATCCGGTTGTGTGGTGGACTTTTAAGCTCATTTCATGAAATATCTGCTTTGATTTGAGTTAGGATTAAGCGAAGATGGCTTAATGATCTTGCAATGTGAAAAAGAGGGAAAAAAAAACATGGCTTTATCTTCCAATGTATTTGTATTTTGATATTCTTCCTTTTTTTTTATTTCTCAAAGAGAAATGATGCACATCATGAAAAAATTATTTAGGTTCTGGAGAAATGGCTTATGGCTCCTCCTCTCCATTAGATTATACGGGCATTCTAGTGGATTTCATGTTTTAGCCTCCCATTTGGCTAAATTGCAAGGAAATAAATTATTATTTTTAAGTAAATTGCATATTCGATATTGTGGTTAATCATTTACTTACCTGATCAGTCTATCATTTTATATGCATTTGATCAGTCTACAAAATATGAAAAATAAATAAATTCAGCCATTTGTTGAAACGTAGTTCTAAACTTGGTTATTTCTCTTAATTACTCTATGTTGTATTTTTGATGTTTTCTCAAATGGGAACTGAATTTTAAGTGTATAAGCAGTTAGACAAATAATTTAATATGTATAAGTGTTTTAATATAAAGTGGTATCATGGTTCTGTACAAGGGAAGGGCATTGATTTGACATGCGTGATGAAATTAACAATGTTGAACTTGATAAATCTCACACTTTCCCTTTCATTTGATAATTCAGAAAAGACCAAGGAAAATGAAAGATATGCTTCGTCTGTTAGAAATGTGGCCTTCTGGGTGAGTACTTGCCTGCCCATGTAGTCTGGCTTGTGTACTTTCCGCTTATTGATTCTGAGAGCATTAATAATAACATCGGTGGAATCATTGATTACTATAGGTAAGCACTGCGGTTGCATTTGGCATCGGTTTGGGGCTTAAAGATGGAGTCGAAAAGGCGTCGGAGTTTTTTGCTGGGTATGGAAATCTCGCATTCAATAGCGTTTCAAGTTTCAAGAACAAACTCTTTATTTCCGAAATCACTAGTCATTGTTTTTATAACAAAAACATGATAAAAAATTACAATGTTTAATCGAAAGTACTCTGAGCTGGTATGAAATCCATTCATTGCGTCTTTCATTGACTTTGTAGTCTTAGATTGTCTCAGAAGTACGAACTTGGTTTTATTTCCCTTGGCTTGGATTGGTCATACGTGTTTCACTTTGATAAATGTTGTTCTATTTTCAGGTATATATTGGAGCAAAGCTTGTCAGTGGATAACATGTTTGTCTTTGTTCTAATCTTTAAGTACTTCAAAGTGCCACATGCGTATCAGGTGTATATCAAATCTGTATATATTGTTTTCAAATAATGCAGCGTTATGGCTTAAAAAAGCACTAATTTCTTCATAGAAGTTATTGAATTGTTTTTACATTAATACCGTCACGTGCAAGCTTGTGGTATTGAAAATTTGTGATGATGGAAGTGTAGAATCGGGTACTTTCTTATGGCATTGCCGGTGCAGTGATATTTCGTTTGACGATAATACTTCTTGGGACAGCAACACTTCAGGTAAATTTCATGCTGTGTGTACATTGGCCGGGTGAGCTTGTTTGTGCCAAGGGCCAACTTTCTAAATCCTTTCCCCTTTATTGTTGTTTCAGAGGTTTGAGGCAGTAAACATTCTACTAGCTTTGATACTACTTTACTCATCGTTCAAGGTGAATATTCTACTCAAGAAGCTTTTCACTACAATACTAAACATATGTTTTTTTTTTCCTTTAATTTTTTTCCCCGTATATCACGACTGTTATTAGTTTATGATTAAATGGTGTGAGTTTGCAATCATTCGTTTGGTATGAGTATTCAAACTAGAGTGATTCTAATCATGATTCTGGAATTAGAACAATGATTCATGATTTTGGGTTCAAATCATGATTTTGAAATCATGATTTAGAATCAGGGGTTTGAATCACCTTGAATCAAGAGGGGGGTGGTTTTAGAATGATGAGTGATTCTGGTTTAAAATATCATATCAGATTCAGAATCATCTAAACCAAACACTGATTCTGAATCATGATTCAGAATCATCGTAAACAAACACTGGTTCTGAATCAGGATCCAGAATCATGATTCTGGATCCATCTACCAAACGCTTATTTAACTAATGGCCCGTTTTATTTCAAAGGTTTGAACATAAAGTCTGAACAAAAATTTAATTTTTTGTGGCCCGTTTGTTTAGATTTTTGTGGAAGAAAACACAATAGCAAAAAAAGGTTTACAGCAAAACTTCTTGGTTCATACCTAGGAAACAATTAAAGACTAAGCAATTTGTAACACACTAACACTAGCTCTCTAGAGATGATAATTCGTAGCTGCTTCTGATTTTGTGCAAGCTTGAAAACCACTCTCAACTTCTCCTATATTTGTGGTTTCAAGATGTTTGTGGTTTAAATTTAATATGTCGTAACACGAGCAGCTTTTGTTCTTCATTGCCCATGTAAAGTTCAGCTCGTGGTCTTTTATGCTAATCTTTTAGGTTAAATGTCTCATGACAGTAAATTGTGTTTGTCATGTTTCGATAGCTATTTGCTACTGAAGAAGATGACACTGACCTATCTGACAACTTTATTGTGAAGACATGCCAGAGATTTATCCCTATCACAGGTAAGAACTGATGCTTATGTGTAGGTTATCTGATGGTTTAGGACTTGATCTTTTTATATTCTTGAGTTTCCCAATTTATAAAAGGGCAGATAAGGCATTTCTCAATGCAGTTTTATGTGTAAAAGAAAAAGGAAAGTACCATTGAAGGGGTTATTTTTCTCCTGCAAATTTGTACAATTATATTCTTGGGCCATCTGTGTTTAGCCGGTGATTCTCAACTTTTATTGATAGATATAAGGAGCAAGATTAATTCATACTCTAATCTTGATTAAGTTTGTGCTGACTTAGCCCTCTTATTCCCCCCTCCTTTTTCTTGAATTCTCGCAGCTAGTTATGATGGCAATCGATTTTTCACAGTTCAGGATGGCGTACGGAAAGTAAGTTGTTTACGAGCTTTTGAGTTTTCAAAATTTTATTTAACTACCTGCGTAGTAAGCAGTCCATAGGAATATATACAAGCTCCAAAATATTTAGCAACTTTTCTCTGGACCCACTAGCTCTATTTTCTGTTTCTCAGAACAAACTAAGATTTCATGCTTTATATTGATTTCTACTTGATTTCTAACAGGTCTAAAACATTTTGGGCAGGCCACACCTTTACTTCTCACCGTAGCAGTTATTGAGCTCAGTGATATTGCATTTGCAGTAGGTTTTTTCGCCCATCACTTATGTCGGACACTGTTTTTTAGCTTGTTATAATGAACTAATGCTCAATGTAACATTAATACGATGCCTCATGCTCTTTTAGGTTGATTCTATACCAGCGGTATTTGGTGTTACACGGGATCCTTTCATAGTATACACTTCTAATATCTTTGCCATCATTGGTAATTCTTGCTACTTCTGTATGCCCCTCAACGGATAATTGGATAAATTTATCTCTCAAGTTGATAATATTCGTATTTCGTAGAATGGTGTTGGATTGAATCTTATGTGTTCTCTTCAATGTTTCTATTTCCAAATTATCATACCATCTGATCAAAATAATTCAGGCCATTAAAAGTAACGTTCAATTAAATTGAGGCTCATACTTTAGGTCTAATACAAAGGTTACTTGCATATGAATATGCCAATAGATAATCTAATCAACAATATTTCTGACAAATGCAGGTTTAAGGTCACTTTACACTCTAATTTCTGAGGGTATGTCGGAATTGGAGTATTTACAGGTATAAAGTTGATTTGCTGCATCTGAATTTATAAATTTTCGTACTTTTTTTATTGCCAGTCAAAAATTCCATTCCCTTCTTGATTTGTCTGGAGTTTTAATATAGGTGAACTAAATGCTTGAGGCTTTTTTTTTTTTTTTTACTTTTTTTTTCTCCCCCTTTTCCGGAGAAAAAGTTTTTGTAGGAGCTCTAACAAGGAAGGCCTTATACATTAGTGATAGAAGTCAATTTGGAACTTTTAACATTCTTGGCTTTGGTTGATAGTATAGGTGCTAGATGCTGTTAATGAGGATCTTGATAACTTGGATTATGTTACCAACATACCGCTCACTTGATTAGATTAAGGTTTTGCATTTCATACATATCGGCTCAGTCTAAATTGTAATGACATGAATTATCTTTGCCCACATACCACACGTTTGATTAGCGTAAGGTTTCAAGTTTTGTGCATACCGGATTATTGTCTGAACGTAATCCGTTTTTGTACCCTCTACTCTTTTTATGTCGACGAGTTTTGGATTTGTACTTAATTGAATTTCCGATTTCCTCAATTCTCCTTTTCAGCCATCCATTGGCGTTGTTCTGGGCTTTATCGGATGTAAAATGATACTGGACTTTTTTGGTGGGTACTCACTGGAGCTCCTTCTACCGTTTTATACCATATCTTCCATACATCCTAATATTCACATTTCCTCAACTCTTTCTTCAGGATTCCATATATCTACAGAGGCATCCCTTGGTTTCGTCGCTACAAGTCTTGGCGCCGGGGTACTCTTAAGTTTGTTAAAGAAGTCTGACTAGCTTAAGAAGATGTCGAGTTATCAACCTACAGTAACAGGTGAAAAATTTTGCTTGTTTATATGACTAAGGTATTTCTTAGTTGTTGCTCTCATTCTTCTCGCAATTTTTGGTTATTAGTTCAAGCGGATCACAGCTTTTTTTTTCCCTCTTTTTTCATGTACTGGCAAAACTATTGAATTGTAAATGAGAAATGAATTTAATTCTTTCTTTTTGCTTGGAAGGCCTCAATGTAATGTTTTTCACCTGTTTTATCGTTGAAGAGGACGATGATTTAAGGGTGAGGGACTAAGAAAAGAATCCATTGCACCAATAACCACCGATTCATTTTCTACCATGCAAGTAAATTCGACATCAGAAGACAGCAAACATTTGCAGGGACTGCTTGTAAATTGGTGCACTTGCCTGAACCCGAATCAGTTTTTGGGTTAAATTGAGCAATGATACTTGTATCTCCTGAGAAAGTGGGATGACGTACATAACATCCTAAATTTTCCTTCAATCCAAAACAGTCTTGGGATTGAATTACAGGATTCCAGATTCTTCCATCTTGAGAATTAGACAGATGATCATCTGCACAATGTATGCATTATAACCTTCGGATCCGCAAGGATAGTTAAAATCATAATTGGATTCAAAATTATAAATCATGATTATGATTTTAAAATTAAAATAAGAATCACCTTAATTTAAATTTTCGTACTAAATGGAGCCTAAGAAAGTGAAATAAAACATTGGGAACTTATATGTGTATGACGTATATTATCTATGAGTAGGTAGTTCATGTTATACTCGGACAAAAAAAAAAAAAAAAAAAAATGGATCATGTTTTATAAAATTGTGTATCAAATCATAT
>NW_010356696.1:0-15865 GCF_000414095.1 Morus notabilis | reverse complement strand
CGGAAAAAAAAAAAAAAAAAAAAAAAAGGTAGATCATGTTATATAATTGTGTATCAAATCATATTTAAACCAACAGCCATAATCATAAAGTTAGGATTTTTCTGAAATCCAAATTAACATAAAAACAGATTAAATTGACCCAAAACGTACTAAAATCAAAGTAAATTCAGATTTAAAACTCTGCCACGTAAATTAGTTGTTTAACCAATTTTCAACCACAAAAGATGAGAACAATTTGTCTGGTGAAGCATGCCGACGTACTTTCTTTTTACACAGTTTGTAAATATGTTTCAAAAAAATGTGATACACAAATCGCAGCAAAAATAAAAGTACATAAATATATCAAATTTTTGTTGGACTTGGTGCGTAGGCAACTTTTACGTAGTGGCGAAGTGACAAGACAACTGGGAAAAAAATAAAAATAAAAAATTCATCCAACTCCATCGAAAAACAACATCAATGGCGTCCATGTAAGCTCGCTGACAATTCTTAAGCACTTTTTGCATCTGGGTTTTAATTGAATTCTTGCTCTAATGGATTTATTTATTTATTTATTTTTTTAAATAGGTGCGTGAAAGATCTTCCGCCGGCGTTGGATTCCAGTTCCGTCCCACCAGCTCTCTTTGATGGAACTACCAGGTATTAGTCTCCCCTTCTCTCCTGCTTACTTTCTCGTTTTTGTTTTGCTTTCCTCAATTATATGTTTAACCTTTCATTAACTCATTGTCGTTTGCTATATATGCTTTGATTTCCAGGCATTTTTGCATACGTTTCTCACGTTAATTTGTTACATTTTGCCTTTGCCTTTTTTTGAAGGTTGTACACTTCTTACTCTTGCCCATATGCACAGCGCGTTTGGATCACGAGAAACTACAAGGTTGTTTAAGTCCTAAACTTTGGGGTTCCTTTTAGTCTCATTATAATTTGTCCAAGTTAATGCAATATTGATTTTCTTTGGTCTTTGGCCTTTGGATTTATCTCTGCATTTGATTTAATTAATTTAGCCCTTTTCTAGTCTTTTGAAGAGGAATGATTTGAGCATGTTGTTAACAATATTTATCTTTATTTTAGGTTAGGATTGGTTATTTACTAATTTGGTTAATTCTCTTTATTAGTAAAGGTAGATTAGTCTTTTATTATTATGTTTGTAGGGCTATATAAACCTCTCTTTGTTAATTAATTCAATGAATTAGGTTTTCTCTGCAATTGCAATAAAATTTTGGCATTACAACTCTTGTCTCTTCTCTTTTCTTTTTTTATTTTGCATTGGGTATTTCTCACATATGTATCTATTGGTGTATGAGAAAGAGCATGGCTAGGGGGCATCACCAGCCCCCAACTCGGGGACCCTATTAGAGTGCAGGGCCGCATGAGCTCCCAACATTCATGTAAGTGAAAAGAACACGTCCTAACTTCGAGTCACAACATGGCACGCTCGTTCATCAGATTGGTTGCCCGCTTCGGTTATTGCCGCGGATGTTGGTTTGGAAGCATGGTGGAATGTCGTCATACATCTAGTTTAAGTAGTTAATCCCTCTTCTGCTTGATAAGCTAGTCTCTTGAGGAGGAATGGTTTAAGTATGTATCAACGTCGGCTCCTCACAATCATTTTCTGTTATTCTTATGGTAATTTTCCTTTTTTCTGGTGCAGGGGTTGCAAGATAAGATTAAATTAGTCGGTATCAATCTTAAGGACCGGCCTTCTTGGTACAAGGAAAAAGTCTACCCTGAGAACAAGGTGATAATACATACTTCAAGAATTGCCAAATACAAGAGTGTCAATTTTTACGATTCATAGGGTTGGAAGAAAGGGGCATTTTTTTAGGATTTTAAAAATGTTTATCGGCCAAGGGACCATGTGTTACCTTGTCTAACATACAAGGGATGCTTATTAAGGGTATGTTTGATACATGGGTTTCTCATGGGTTCAAACTCATGGTTTTGATTCTGCTACAATGTTTCTCTCTCACAAAAAAATTTGAATTTCAAGTCATAATCAACACTATTGGTTTGAACTATGGTTTGAACCCATATACCAAACGGGCCCTAAATTTCTGATAACATTGAGTGAACCATCGAGTTAGGCTTAAACTTGGGATATACTTCTTTTTTTGGGAATTTGCCTCGAGTTTTTCATTGATTGCAGAAGGCTCCTTATGTGCAGGTGCCAGCTTTGGAACACAATGGGAAAGTCATTGGGGAGAGTCTTGATCTGATCAAATATGTGGACAGCAACTTTCAGGGGCCTTCACTTTTCCCTGATGTAAGTCACGTCGAAGTTATTGATAAAAAAACTTTCTTTATCCCAAGGAATTTTCACGAGTAGTATTTTCGAAACATTCTAGGATTCTGCTAAAAGAGAGTTTGGCGAAGAGTTGTTATCCTATGTTGACACCTTCACTGGAGCCGTGCGCTCTTCGTTTAAATCAGACCCAGTAAAAGAAACTGGTAAGATTTTGTAGCAAAGCCAGTCCACTTTTACTCCATTATTGATATCACTCTGCTGTAAAGCGAAACTAAATGATAATCGAATACCTACATCAGGCACTCAATTTGATTACCTGGAACACGCTCTTAAAAGATTTGATGATGGGCCATTCTTCCTTGGTCAGTTAAGCTTGGTGAGTTGTTTATCTCGGCCTTCATCCGAGATCTTATTCTGCCTGTTCCGACCATTGAATTCTTTGGATGGAACAAAGTGGTTTTTAGGTTTATGGATAAATCTTTTTGTTTTGTGATCTCAGGTGGACATTGCCTACCTTACATTTGTTGAGAGATTCCAAATCTTCTTATCAGAGATATGGAAGTATGACATTACAGCAGGCAGGCCTTTACTAGAAGCATGGATTGAGGTATAATATAAATCCACTCACCACTTGAATACTATTTTGCATTTCGATGACTAAGGTTTACTCTCTAACCCTCCTATTTCATGCACTAATTTGTTTGCAATCAAAAGGGCATATTCTTGGTTAGCCATTGATTATAGATAGTTGCATAAAGTAGCAAATTAGGATTGCAAACATACATTCACCAAAATGGAGGACCAACTTGGTTTGAGATTGTTGTGCTCTTGAAAAGAACGACCACTTTTCTTTTTAGACAAAGTACAAGTATCAGAAGTCAACAGCTAAAAGATCTAGCTTCTCCAAATAATTGTAAAAGTGCACTGTATTGGCGCAAAGCACTTTTGTGCATTTTTATCAAACACACCGGTTGCATCGTTTTATGTGCAAAGTACTTTTGTGGACTGCAAAAGCAATCCTAAACTGACCCTAGGATTCCCTACCCCAAGTCCAGATTAGAAAGTAGAATAATGCTTGACTTTTTATTCCACTGGTAGATATCTTCTTTTCTTCAATACTGTTTCCGGCGAGTTTCATAACTTACCATGTCCCTCTCTTCCCTCTGATTGTTTGACATTCTTGCTTGTGTACTACTTGTTCAAAACCCCCTCGTGCTTTGTGATTCTGTTGTTTGGTTTTTGTTAATCTTGAAATGGTAAAAGCAGTTATCTTGTTTTGCAAGTATTTAAGGAGAGATGTCGTCGTTGGCAACCGAGTTGACGAATCACCAATTTACTGAAGTCCTTGTAGTAACTGTTCTGCTTATCTAATCCTGACTGCAGGAGTTCAATAAGAGTGATGCTTATAAGCAAACAAAAATTGACCCAAAAGAACTTGTTGAAAGCTACAAAACGCGCTACTTGGTAACATTCTTTTAGCAACATGAATATATTATCTTAATCTTTCCTAGTACATTTTTTTTCCTAAGTTCACATAATTATGTTGTTTCCTAGCTTCTGAACGTCCCTCTTCTTTGCAGGTGCAGAAGTAGAAGTGCCAATTACATATCTAGTTAAACGGTTCATTTCCCAAATCAGAACTTTCCCAAGTGTTATGTTTTAGTTTTTGTGCATCTCAAAAGTATTAAAAATTGTGGAGTTACAACTTGTATTAGGGGAATGATCAGTTTGTTAATATCTTTTGTATGCAACAAAAAGGAAGTCCTCAATTATCATGTTTTATTAACTTAATTGTGCAAATTTCCTTATTGTTCTTTTGGTGACTTTTTGGAGAAAATGTTAATGTTGCTCTTCTTAGAAAAAATTGGAACAATTTTAAACTATGAAAAACACAAAAAGGAAGAATTTTTAGGCCTCGTTTCGCGGATTCAAATTTTTAATTCAAACTAAGATGTGATTTTATGTGATAGCTTTTCATTGTAGAAAAAAAATAAATGTGATTTTTTGTGAGAACTTTTAACTGTAACAAAGTTAGAATTGAAAACTAAAATTGATGAAATGAATAAGCATAGCACAATTCTTCTTGGAGGAGGGTTAGTTTGCCCGGGTGACTGATCCTGCCATAATGTACTCCTACCTATAGCACCGGCAACCGAAGTAGAGCATATATACGACGATCTTCATGCGTGAATAGCCGGGAGGAAAGAAAGGGCGGTAGATGATAATGAAAAAGGGCGCAGAGTTTGGGAGTTGAGTTCCTTTGGTAGGAGAGCTTTGGGATCAGTGGCTGAGAGATGAGAATAAGTGCCACGGCTCCAATTAATAATAGACTCAGGAGGTGTGGGCTATCGAACAGATTGGACTAAGATTCGACACTCGCACGGCCACCTGCACTATGCCAGGCCTTAACATATCCGTAAAATGTTCTTTTGTGAGGACACATGGATCTCTATCTTCCCATATAAGACACAGGAATCTCTATCTTCCCATATAAGACATCGAATTGGATTTTCCCATTTTCTTTAATGCCTCATTTTTAAAAAAAATCCAAAATCATAACATGTTGCCGGGGACAACATCATGTGATTCCATTCTATAATCTTTCAGCTTGAGAATTAGGCAAGCTTTCCATACCATTATGGAATTCTAATTTCTAATCTTAAAACAATTATGGGAGTTTTATTTTCTTGGAGCACCAAACAAAATATCATATCAATATTCCTTACAAGAAACGAAACATGAGAATGGTACTCCACTTTCCTTCCATCCAAACATGTTGCCGGGTACAACATCATGTGATTCCATTCTATAATCTTTCAGCTTGAAAATTAGGCATGTGTTCCGTACCATTGTGGAATTCTAATTTCTAATCTTAAAACAATTATGGGAATCTTTTTTCTTAGAGCACCAAACAAAATATCATATCAATATTGCATAGTTTAAACAATCAAATTTTTATCAAATTGAAGTTCTTATATACTAATTAATGTGTCATGTCAAGTGTCATTTTTTATTTATAAATAAAGTAATTTACACAAATGGTTTATAACTTTTTTAAAATGTGACAGTTTAATACTTAATTTTTTTTTAAAAAATAAAACGACCACAATATATTTAAAAAGATGTAATCTCATCATTTTTATTAAATTCTGTTAAAAATTTAAATTAATCATGTACAAAGTATGTAATTGACGTTTGGTTGGAGGATTCAAATCATGTAATTTAAATTATTTTTTATTTACGTGAATTTTTTATGAGAAAAAATACTGTAGCGAATCATGAATCATGATTCGAATCAGAGAACGAATCACTGTACTAAACATCCCCGGGTAAAATATCAAGGAAAGCTCTCTCTCACCCTTTCACCCCCATCTCTCAGGCTCTCTCTCTGCCCCTCTTTCTCTGCTCTCTGCTCTCTCCTCTCTCTCTAGACACTGCAAAACCATCTCTCTTTCTCCCTCTTCGCACTGTAAAGCAAAGAGATTCTTCCATGGCGAAGAGGAAGCGAGAGAAGGACGAGAACCAATCAGAAGACAGAGGAGAAGAAGAAGAAGAAGAAGAAGAAGAAGAAGAAAAGAATGGTCAGAGGGTCGGAGTTTTGCACTGTAGTTTTGCAGAAGAATCAGAGCTTTGATTTGAACCTCTGCTCATATTGAGAGGACGGGTTATCGCAAATCTCATAGTCCAGACAACATTGATGAGTCAGGTCTAAGACATCGGTTGTCCAAGCAGAGGAGAGTAAATGGTTTGAGATCTTTCATCAGTCATGAACATGCGCATGACACTCATGTTGATGAACGAAATTACAGGGGTTCTTCTCGAAGAGACTCACACCAGATGCCGCAACACGAGGGCCCCCTTAGTAGTCGCCTTCGAGGTAGAATAAAGCTTCCTGGAGGATCTTCTGTAAATGGTGGTGAGTTTGACAGAGGGAGGAGTCGGGGTAGATTGTCACCAAGCAGGCCTCAAAGCTCCATCCACCAAGGAAGGTTACGAGAAGAAGCGGGTGATGTACAAGCAGCTGGCGTAGCTGCTGAGGAGGGAGTGTTTGGTTGTCGGCGGCGTTGGAGAGATAATGGCGGTGGAGGAGGAGGAAGCGCTGTGTTTGGGGATTAACGGAGATGATCATGATATTGAGGAGAAAAAGAACAATTTTTTAGGGACATTTAAGTCATTTGACTGAAAAAGTCACGTGACATATTTTGTTAAAAATTTAACAGAATTTAACGAAAATGATTAAACTTTCATCTTTTAAAGAAGTTAGAGATCGTTTTATTAAAAAAAATATTAGGAATTAAACTGTCACGTATTAAAAAAGTTAAGAATAATCGTGTAAATTATCTTTATAAATATAATCTCTTTTATTAAATGACGTGATAATATTGTACACATTTATTAATGTAAAAATATCAAGTTATATACTACATCAGTTAATATATAAAAATTTAAATTAGTGTCTATAGTATTATTATTATGCATTTCAATTGAATTGATGATTGAAATGCCTCAAATAAATGGGCCCAACCACTATGTCTCATTCTGCATTTTTTTTTTAATTTAGAAACTTACTTCAACAAAGTAAGTAAAATCTAATAATAAAAGCATGTTCATTTTATTAATTTTAATTTTATTACGGTTAAAAATTCTCATAAAAAATTACATATAATTTTTTTTTATTAAAATTAAAAATTATTATATAAAATTATATCTTAATTTAAATTAAAAAATTAAATTAACGAACTAAACGAGATTATTAAGTAAAAGGTAAATCACAATCATGTTATGATAAAACCGCCCTTACACAAGCACAAACGTCAAACTCCACTGACCAAAAAACGTAAGCACTAACGCAACACCAACTCAAAAAGTTATTAGTACAATCAGGCGACTAAGAACAGTAATCAGAATTATGTTATCATAAAACTGCCCTCACGCAATCACAAACGTCAAACCCCACAGAAGCAATCGTAAGTACTAACGCAACTCTTTTTTTCTCGAACAAGTGTCTCCCCATTTAGTGCACGTAGACTTCATTGTGTACCACATTCTTACCGCTTAAACAAAGAACCAAAAAAAAAAAAAAAAAAGAAACCTATAAATATAAGTATATAATAAGCTCACTGACAACCTTCTAAACATTACCAGTTAACAACAACAACAACAGACAAGAGTCCATCAATGGCGTCCGCGTAAGATCTCCAACCTTTCTGGAGCTCTTTCTGTATCTGGGTCTATCCCAGATTTTTTTTTTTTTTTTTTTTTGGTTCTGCTGAAATTTCCTGTCGTTTTTCCTGTTTTGGGTTTCTCCAGGAACGTGCAAGGATATGTTCTTCCTCCAATTCTGGATTCCACCTCCGACCCACCACCTCTTTTTGATGGAACTACAAGGTTTTTTTTTTTTTCATTTATTTATTTATTTTTCTGTTCAATTGATTTTTTTTATGTGTATTAATAAAACTGAGGGGTTTTTTTTTTTTTTTTTTTTTTTTTTGTTGTGTCTTTTGGAAGGTTGTACATCTCTTATTCTTGCCCATTTGTACAGCGCGTTTGGATCACTAGAAACTATAAGGTATTTCGATTGCTTTTTTCAGTACTAATTTTGTTTTTTTTGGCACTATTTGTCCTACGCTTTTTATTTTTATTATTTTATTTTTTTTGGAGAATTCTACGTAGGTACAAGAAAATAGTTATTGGTACTGCTCAGGTTTGATCGCTACGTTTTCATATGAATTTATATATATCTTTTTGATATTAATATGACCATGATGTGATCATATTTAGAAATGTGTACTATCAGACTATCAGTATTCGTCTAAAAGATTTTAATTTTAGATGGATTTTTCGGACTATCATTTTTTCCCTTCTAGAGTTAATCCCAAAAACCGATCCCTGAACTTTATATCGAATCCTATTTTGGTCATTGACTTTTATAACATCCCAAAAATTACCTGTGGCAAAGTTAGTCTTTATGTTACATCCATGTTAACATCTAAACGGAATAGATCATGTTCTGCCCTTGCGGGTAAAATGAACATTTCAATCTTTCAGGGTTGGATTAACTGATTTAAGAAGGGTAAGTGTTCATATTTGTTCTTAGTAGATTCCACACAATTTTCTCCTCTAAACATAAGTTATAAAGTTTGATAAACCCACTTCAATAATTCAACTACCCACCACGCGCAACTCGCAACTCGGGTGATCTTTTCCATCAATTTTTTAAACTGCTAGTTGATGAGAGGACTAACTTTGTCACACTAAGATAGATCGGGATCAGTTTTGGGACGTAATCTTAGTGACTAAAGTGAGATTAAGTGTAAAACTCGGGAACACTTTGTTAATTATTTGGGTCATTTTTCATCGGTGCAGGGCTTGGAAGATAAGATTAAACTAGTCCCTATAAATCTCCAAAACAGGCCTGCTTGGTACAAGGAGAAAGTGTATCCTCCGAACAAGGTGATATACATGAAAAAAATTGTGAATGAATTACTAGTCTTGGAAATTCTTTAGAGTTGTTTTCTATTTTCCACTTATCGAATAATTTCTGTAGGTGCCATCACTGGAACACGATGGAAAAGTCATTGGAGAGAGTCTCGATCTGATCAAATATGTGGATAGCAACTTCGAAGGACCTTCACTTTTCCCTAATGTAAGTGATGTAGAATTAGTTCGCACCGGTATAGTCTTGTCTTGAGATTAGTCAGTAATTCAGACATACTCAGTTCGATTCCTGCTAAAACGATCTCTAGCGTCTTTGACTAATTAGACTTAATGAACTCTCATTTGCTCAAGGGCAAAAAAAAAAAAAAAAAAAAAAATTGTCTTGACTTCTTTTTGTGCCCATGATAAACTTCTTTTATTTGAAGGAGCTCTAAATAAAGTATTGCTTGCTCTCTTGATAATTGTAGGATCCTACCAAAAAAAAGTTTGGTGAAGAGTTGCTGCTCTATGTTGACACATTCACCGGAGCAATTTACAATTCGTTTAAGTCGGACCCAGTAAAAGAAGCTGGTAAGATTCGGTTTGCTATTTTTACTTTGTTGTGGATGTCATTTTTGTTGCAAAGCTACAATAATTGAGAATCCAATACCTGCATCAGATACTCAATTTGATTACTTGGAGAATTCTCTCAAAAAATTTGATGACGGTCCATTCTTCTTGGGTCAGCTTAGTTTGGTAAGTTGATTAATGACTAGATTCTATTATGACCCTTTCGTTGCTTGAATTCTTTAGTTGGTAAAGAAATTTTGTTTTCAGGTTTATGTACAAATTCTGTGCTTAATTACACTGATTTATTGGAAAATTAAAACATCGTAATCTTCAGGTGGACATTGCCTATATTCCATTCATTGAGAGATTCCAAGCCTTCTTAGCAGACGTTTGGAAGTATGACATCGCAGCAGGCAGGCCTAAACTAGCTGCCTGGCTTGAGGTACAATATAAATCTCATTCACTTCTTCATATACCGTTTTGGAATCCATTGACCAAGCTTTATTATTGCCTTTGGTATGCACTACTTTGTTTACAATCAAAAGAACATATTCTTGGCTTGCCATTCATGAATGATGATAATTTGTTGTCAAACACCAAATTGGGATTCCAAACTTATATTACGCATATGCGGACCAAAATTTTGTTACTTGTTAGTACTGAAATTGCAAGAAAAAGGCCTCGCCGTACTTCACATTTGTATTAATTTGATAGTTCTTTTTTTTTAATAGTCACTGTCTATAAAGGTAATTTAAAGTCATTTTTAGTGTGCAATTTTGGCTTTCTCTCCCTCGTGAAGATACCGAATAGACTGGTCCTTTTTGTTTTCCACTATAAGTTTGAAAATGAACATTTAAATATCCCTCAAAAGTAAGTATATAGATCTGAAACACAAATAATGCAATTAATCCTAGTGTGGAAAAATCAGGAACTGAAGTAGCCATGAGAAGCTTCGAAGTATGGTCATAATGTAAGATAGTAAATCATTTGTAACATATCATTTTCCTCTCTTCCTTATCCGACTGATTGACATTGTTGTTTGCTGTCTTGGGGTTTGAAACCTACTTTTGCTTTGATATTCAGTTGGTTTTTTTTTTTTTTTTTTTTTTGGTATTAAATACAAATATATAGGAAGGGCTCTACTTGTTTTTTTCTTTTCATTTTTTGAGTTTGGCGATGGAGGATTTTCAACTCCATACCATAAAATTTGAGATTCTCAAGAATCTGAATAGCATTTGTTGAGTGTGATTCAAATTACTGCAAAATCATGCAAAGCTGCAAAATTACGTAAAGTGAATCCCATGAGAATGACTAGGAATGAAAAAATTGGTACAAGCAAAATCTTGTAAAGTGAATTCCGTCAGATAGACTATCTTCAGAATGAAAAAAAATTGTAATATTTATACCAGACATGAGAATCTTGTAGATTCTCATTCTTCGCAAGATGCCCGTTCTTCTGATGAAACTGGCAACAACTTTACCAAGATTTTTGATTCATTGTATTAATAATTCTGGTTAACATATAAATCCTTTGTGCAGGAGTTCAACAAGAGTGATGCTTACAAGATAACAAAAACTGATCCAAAGGAGCTGGTTGAATTCTACAAAAAGCGCTTTTTGGTATATACTATTATCTCTTCATCACCTAGATTTGTTCTTATTTCTCAACTAAATTTGTTCTTAGCTAAATATCTCTCTCTCTCTGTGTGCAGGATCAACACTAAACTTGCCCAATTACATGTCATAAATAAAGGATTACGAGTGCTTTATATAAAGTGTCTCCAATCTAAGTTTTAGTTTAGTGCTTCTGTATCTCATTTGTTTTTTTTTTTTTTTTTTTAACAATAAAATTTTTTTTTTTTTTTTTTTTTCAACAATAAATCTGTATCTGCTAAAGTTGTAGACTGTGAGTTGATAAGAATTGTGGAAGGGTATGATCAGCTTGCATGCCTTGCTTTGCGAGGCTTTTATAAATAATGCCTGAGGTTATAGTTGTGTTATTCTGAGTTTTTTTTAATTATTTTATTTTAGTTTTATTTTTATTTTCTGTTTCTGAGAAAAATTAAGAAGAATTACACAGTAAGGTACAAAATAGATGTCGAACTGATCAAGAGAAGATCATGGCTGCTGAATTGGTGGGTGGACCTCTTCTTTCTTCTTCCCTTCACATGCTGTTTGAGAAGATGGCTTCTCCTGAAGTTGTAAACTACATGATCGGAAAGAAAAGCTCCGGTTTGAATGTGCTGCTCATAAAATTGAAGATAAAGCTGTCCTCTGTCACTGCAGTGCTCAATGATGCTCTCCAGCTCAAGATGGAAGCCGAATCAAGAACTGGCTGCCTTAACAAGGTGAGTTAACTTCTTCTCCTCTATTTACGACTCAATTGATCGGGAGATTCTTGAGAGGTTGGAATATATTGCGAGTCAAAAGGATATCCTTGGTCTGGAAGAGCTCATCATGGAGATTACCTTCGACGTCTCTGATCGAAGAATCCGGTGTCTGTGGTAGAAATGATGACAAGGATGTAATAATGAAGTTGTTGCTGTCAAATGATGAAGTTGTACAATTTACAAACATTGAAGTTGGCTGGCTGTTTTCATCTCAAAAAGCTGCCTAAAGATTTTCATCGTCTCATTAATTTGAGATATCTTGATATCGTTGAAAGAAGCCTAGAAGATATGCCAACACAAATGGGTAAACTGAAGAGCCTCCAGAAGTCAAGTACTTTGAAAGCCAAATTTAGGGACAAGAATCTTGAGGTGTTGAAGTTGGAATGGGTTGATGATTATGAAATTGATTACACAGAACCTTGAAAGGGCTGTGCTTGGCAATCTATTGCCCAACACAACCTTGAAGAAACTTGAGATTAGAAACTATTTAGGCGCAAAATTTCCAAATTTGTTGGGCGATCAATCATTCTACAATGTAGTCCATATAAATCTTTCTAACTGTATATATTGCCACAGTTTGCCTCAACTTGGGCAATTGTCGTCCCTCAAAGACCTTTATATTTCAGGATTTGATGCAGTAGTGAGTGTCGGTCACGATTTTTGCGTGAATAGCTCAATGAGTGAAAAGCCATTTACATCATTGGAAACTCTTAACTTTCTATAACATGTCAAACTGGGCGGAATGGTTAATTCCAGATGAAGCTTTCCCAAAGCTAAAAACACTTGCTATATGGAATTGCAAGAAGCTTACTGAAGACTTGCCTTGCCTCCTTCCATGTTTAACTGACTGTTTCATCAGTTCATGTCCAGAGCTTGCTTCTTCACTCACATTGATGCCAATCGTCAACAAAGTCCATCTAATCCCATAATGAATGTTTAACACATTGAGTGCGTTTGGAACTTGTTTCAAAATGATTTTATTTTTTACATGGAAATAAAAATGAAAACGTTTTCAATCTCAGACAGAAATCATTTTTAAAAACGCGTTTGGTAGTTTTATCAAGAGATTGTTTTCAATATAAAAAAATTCATTAATGTCTCTCTCTCTCTGCTCAAGAGAGGAGAAAACCGAAACAAAAAATGAAAAACTTCTAAAAGTCGTTTTTTATTTCTCTCGAATTTTATACTAAACAAAAAAATTAATTTCATTTCCGTTTTTTGTCTTTAATTGTGCCAAACGCCGTTTTTCTCCCATTTTCATTTTTTCTTTCTCAAAAAATGTAAAAAATAAAAACAACTCCAATCACCGCCATTATATTATCTCTTCAAGTTTCAATTAAATCAGAATTGGTAAGATTCAGTTAGCTATTTTTACTCCATTGTGGATGTCATTTTTGTTGGAAAGCTACACTAATTGAGAATCCAATACCTGCATCAGATACTTAATTTGATTACTCGGAGAATTCTCTTAAAAAATTTGACAACGGTCTGTTCTTCTTGGCGTAAGTTTAGTTTGGGTATTTTATTTATATATATAGCCATTCATTAATAATGTTTACAATCCAAATTACATTCAAAATTAGGGTATTTTATCTTTCTTGTCTAGCCATTAATTAATAATGTTAGTTTGTTGGATACAAACACCAAATTAATGGGATTGCATGCTTATATTAACCCACATGAAGGACGAGAAAACGTTAGAACCGAAATTACCTCGCCATACTTCACATTTCTATTAATCCGATAGTTATTTCATTAATATTCATTGTTAATAAAGGTAGTAATTCAAATTAGTTTTAATGTGCAATTTTGGCCTTCTCTACCCCATGAAGATATTGAATAGACCAAGCCTTCTTCGTTCATTTCGCTCGTTTGAGTTAAGAACTAGAATAAAAAAATCCATTGATATACACAGAATAATGAAAATTATCATCAACATTCATTAATTCACAAAGAATATTAAAAATTGAAAAAATAAGAAGTATAAACACTTATATTTCATTCATAAAATTTCTCTCTCCTTACATTTAATAAAACTAACATATTTATAAACTAAACTACCTAAACGGCAATTGAAAACTAAAAATAAAATTAGTAAAAAAAAATAATTTTGAAAATTAAAAAAAAAAGAAACTAACTTATATTTAACCCAAGAATTAAGCCAAAATAAAACTTGACTTTCTTAGACCCAATTATTACAAAAATTTTCCTAAATGTAAAAATGGTAATTTAATCAATTGAAAACTTTTAAGAATAAAATTAGACTTTTCTTCTATAATAATTGTGTTTGGGGCAAAAATATTGATATCGTTCCGGAAATGGGCTGCATCAGGTATGATCAGCTTTCATGCCTTGCTTTGCTAGGCTTATCTGTTACATACATACATGGGAGAATGGGTTTTTTTGGGCTTAAGAACAAAATATTGATATCCTGTTTTGGTATGCATGATCTTATTGTTGATTTGGCTAAACATGTATCAAGAAGATATTGTTTTCTCCTAGATGACAACACCTCAAAGGAAATTGCGATGATCAAGCGAGCACGTCATCTTACGTATGCTATGGCAGAGAAGAATATCTTTGAATTCTCGAATGTTGTTTCTGAAACACCTCGTTTGCGCACTTTTGTTCTAAAATATCGGCACTTACCTGAGAAAGTAGCAAATGAGTTTGTTATGAATGCAAGGTGTCTGAGAGCTTTGTCTTTGTCTTATGTCCGTGGAAAGGTTGAGATACCTGATTCAATATGCGAATTAAGGCATCTTCGCTACTTGAATCTCTCGGGGTCTGAAATTGAAAGATTGCCCGAAGCTTTCAGCAAGTTGTACAATTTACAAACGCTGAAGCTGGCAAACTGTCAAAATCTTGCGAAGCTGCCTAAAGATTTTTGTCGTCTCATTAATTTGAGATATCTTGACATCGCTGGAAGCGGCTTACGAGATATGCCATTCCAGTCTTCTTTTATTGGTATATCAACACACAATTTCAGACCTTCTTTTATTGGTATATCAGCAAGTTGACATCCTGACATTCCAGTCTCCTGTGAAAGGTCCAATACATACTTTCTTTGAGATAGAAAAATTCTTGTACTTAACGAGAAACGTCAATCCCAAAAAGTATTTCAAAGGACTTAGATCTTTCATTTCGAATTCTCTAAATAGATAATTCTGTAGAGCTTTTCGCTCTTCAAGATCATTTCCTGTAACCACCATGTCATCCACATATACGATGAGTGTTGTAACCTTATCATGTTGTTTCTTCAGGAACAAAGTGTGATATGAATTGCTTTGACGGTAGCCAAAAGCTGTCATGAACTTTGGGAACCTTCCAAACCATGCTCTCAGGAATTGCTTTAACCTATATAATGACTTCTACAATCTACACACCGTTTTACAATGCTTTTCTGACGCCATGCATCCTGATGGGAGATCCATGTATTTTTTTTTTTTGACAACTCACCATGTAGATAGGCATTCTTTACATCAAACTGTTGTAACGCCCAATCCAAGCTTGCAGCTAAAGACAATAATACTCGAACCATGTTGATCTTAGCTACAGGTGCAAATGTCTCTGTGTAGTTGATCTTATAAGTTTGAGTGTACCCTTTTGCTACTAGTCTAGCTTTAAAACGTTCAATGCTACCATCTGCCAATAGCTTTAAACTGTTTTGCTAATAGTTTAAATTCTCTTAATAAACCATTTAAGAAAAGTGAACTAGTGAAGACGATTGTAAGGTCCTTGCCAAAATTGTGGAGTATCAAAAGAACTACATTGGAGGTGATGAAGAATCTCTCAACAATCACACTCGACTATTTTTAATGATATTAAAATAGTACATACTTTAATAGTCTAAAAACATCATTCTTTTATATAAAAAAAAATAAAATTGTACAATATGTTTACCCTCTTCAGAGTGTATATGTAATGTTAGACCCAATTATTACAAAAATTTTCCTAAATATAAAAATGGTAATTTAATCGATTGAAAATTTTTAAGAATAAAATTTGACTTTTCTTCTATAATAATTGTCTTTGGGACAAAAATATTGATATCTTTCCGGAAATGGGCTGCCGCTTTCATGCCTTAGCTTTGCTAGGCGTTTCTGTTACGTATGGAAATGACATGTCGTTTCACTATTGAGACAGCCCCAGTGAACTTTGCAAACGACAAGTCATTTTGAGACATATGGAAATGACATGTCGTTTCACTAACGAGGCAGGCCGTGAACCTCGCAAACGACAT
>NW_010356695.1:45840-67897 GCF_000414095.1 Morus notabilis | reverse complement strand
ACGACACATCTAAGGCCAGCTATGGATTCTTATTAGTACTGTAGCTAAAGGACATATGTATAGTTGTTAAAATCATCGAGTTCTTTTCAATTTCTTTTTATCTGTAACGACACATCTAAGGCCAGCTATGGATTCTTATTAGTACTGTAGCTAAATGACATATGTATAGTTGTTAAAATCATCGAGTTCTTTTCAATTTCTTTTTATCTGTTTTTTTCTCCTAGTCTTTTATTCTTCTCTGCGATAACAAATTATAAGAAATTTTCATACAAGTTGGACCACCTGCCATAACTTGTTCAATGCTCATGATAGGGATATTGGGCATGAAAGGATATTATTTTGGATTTATGGATGTCTATAATTCCAACCAAATTAACACTTAACTGTTAGATTCCATCGATCCTCAACGAAATTTCATATCTGTGTAGTAAAAAAAACAAACAATTATATAACAAACACAAGCTTCTTATTCTTCATTATCATTATTCACGCCATTAAAAGCACTACATACGCACATACATACATCACAACACAATACATAAGTAGGCTTCAACATGTTGTACATTACATTCACGGACTAGTAGTACTAGAGGTGAAGTTGAAGTTGGAGCAACTAGTCCTGCGGAACAGCAACGAAGAGCTGAATCCCAACATCGACTTGACCAGATCAAACTGGACCAGATTGTCCTCCAGCTGGTACGCCCCTATCACCATCGAACTCCCGTGAGGCCTCGCCCCTCCGTCCACGAACGCCAAGCACATCACCCCCGGTCGAGCCTCGATCATCGAGTTTGCCCCCAAAATCCTCCACCTCGTGCTTTGGTCATGTAGGGACAGGTCGACCGGTGGCACCGCGGGCCCGATTCTCGTGCTCGCGATTCCTTTGGCGTCGAAACAAGCCCCGAATGGCGCCACGGGCTGCACTCGGGGGATTTTGAGTTGGTTGGCGAAAACGTTCGTCAAAGCAACGAAGAGCGAGTGGTCGAGAAAGGTGTAAGGGTTCGTGGTTGTTATTATGGCTCGCGACACTGGTGTTCCGACGGGGTGGTTGTTGATTTTGATTCCGCTTAGGTTTATGGCGTACTCTCCGTCTTGGCTTATTGTTAAAGGCGTGTAAATCAGCTTGCGAGTGACGTCGATCCCCGGCGGGAAGAAGTACGGCCCTTCCCCGAAGAAGACGGCGCCGTTACCGTTGCCTCGCGGTAGACACGTGGCGAATTTCTGTTGGAAGCCGAAGTGTGACGCCAGCTGGCTGGGGAGCGACACATGTGAGTGGCCGAGCCCAACCACACCTTGGGCTTTTCGGGGGAGCCCGGGTTGTAACAGCGCAGAGGGAGCGCAGACGAAGAGGAATTGACGAACTCGAGCTATCGGGCCTTGGCCTTGTCTGGGCCCTTGGGCCGATCGCACCGAGAGAGAGTCCTGGGCAAGCTCACCGATTGCAGACCGGCCCGTCACCGGGTTAGTGACCGTGACCCCGCACGTGCCGTTGTGGCACCCGGGCCGGGCACGTGAAGAGCACGTGCGGCAGTAGTGGTTGGGCCCGACGGCTTGAGAGCACTGGGTCGAGTGGCAGAGCGGCGCGTTGTAGGTGGAGGAGAGGTAGGACCCGCCCTCGCAGTTGGCCCACAGGAATCGACCGTTGAGATCGATTGTGAGTGGGACCTGCAAGGGTGGGGTCCGCTTAGAGACATTGGCAACGTGGAGACCGGTTGCGGGGTCTTTGCGGACCGGAAGGGCTAGGCTGTTGGGCCTGAATATTGGGCCAGTTTGGGCCGATTGCGACGGGGAAACAGAAAAACAAAGAGAGAAGAAGATCAGGAGGAAGAGAAGAAAAGGGCAATGGTGAAGGAAGAAAGAAGCCATGGGCGAGATTATTGATCGATGAGAGAGGCAAAAGGGGAAGGAGGTTTTTGCTTGTTTTTATAGAGTGGTGTATTGAGAAATGGACATTTTTAGGGGAAAGATTTTTGCCTTATGGACTAGCTTTTAGTGACGTTATGTTTGGAAGTTCCCTATATTAGCTAAGTTTAGAAAAAGAAAAAGCAAGAAGATGAGCATAATATTCCTGGTAAGAGAACAAAGAGTTGTCGAGTAGGAGGGGCACTTGGCAGTGAAGAAGAGCTTTGACAGCTAGATAAGCCATGCAAAGTAAAGTAAGGTTGTTCCTTGTTCTTGTTGCTCTTCTTACTAATTAGCCAGCATTATCTTGTTCTGGCTTGTCGGGTTTGGATTGGTCCAAACACTAGTTAATTTTCCGACGAGAGGACTTTTAATTTGAAAATTCCTGGGTCAGATTGGTTTTCGAGAGAGTTCTCAACCAGCCAGCGTCTTCTAACGAATTGAAACCGATTAATTACCAGAAAGTTAATGCCAAGATCATTTACGTTGTTGGCCAGCTTTTACATTTTGAATTTCGGTTACAATTTTGAGCCCAAGAAAAGTCAGTTTCAAGATCATTAATTTATTTTACTATTGCGCTACTCATGAAACTGATGAGTGTTGCCTTTAGTTATTAGTCCAAGGTACGTAACAAGAATATTGGCTCTAAAAATCCAAAATGTTCTTATATCTACGTGTGATCCTTCTTCTTTTTTTTTTTTTTTTTTTTTTTTTTTTTTTTTTTTTTTTAAACTAACCACTTATAATTTCTTCTATGATGAGTATTGTCATTTTCTATTTGTTTTGATGTGTAGTGGTAAATTGTACACGTCCAGTAGGATATGGAGTGTGGTCTCAATACTTGCTGAGCGTTTGTAGCAGCATTTTAAATGCATATTTATTGTCTAGGATGGCAGTATATCTTGCGGGGCCGGCGCCCATTGAGCATGAATAGGGTGAACATATAGCCTAGGGGACAATATTTGAGATGAGATAGAGATGAGGACAATATCTTGTTTCGAGTTGAGTGTTAGATACTCTCCGCCTCGATATACATATGCAATAAACAAGAATTAATTTTTTCAAATTTTTTGGCTTATGTATTGCTTTAGTTTATGTACTTTGTTATGTTTTGATGAGAGTCAATTGGCTCTATTACTATATTTGGTTTGTATATATATAAATTTTAGTTTGTCTTGTGAAAACTTTGATTTCGAACTAAATTTCTGGTGGATTTTCGCTTTGTTTAAGTTGTTGTAAGACAGTTATATTAGATGGATAGTTCTTTGTTTTATAATATATTTTTCTTGAATAATACCATCCTTTTTTAAACTATAAAGTTGATTTTATGAACACATCCCTCCACAGCTCTCTTCTAAACATACATATCATTTAATTGTAAAGGTGTCAAATTTACACATTACAATACATACCACTATTAATTTCAAAATTATTCATAAGTACGCGGGTGTGTGGACTAAGTAAGAGTTTTTTTTTTTTTTTTTTTTTTTTTTTTTTTTTTTTTTTTTAAGTAAATAGAATGTTGTAATTTAAGTCTATTAGAGGTTGTTATAATTTTACCTTTTTTCTCATCTCACATTAAGGGAGTTTTTTTTTTTTTTAATAATAAATTTTGATTTAAATGGGCGTTTCAAATATACCACCCACTATCAAGAAAAAAAAAATCGTCATATTAATATATACTTCTATTACCATTGGTCCTTAAACTAGCTCTTGTTAAACTCTAACAAAAATTATAATATGAGTGCTATAGGATTGGATTTAAAAAGAAAGAAAGAAAAAACAGCCCAATAATCTCTCAAACAAAGTATACACCATCTAATACTTATAGCATGAGAGACGTGCCTTAGGTACGTCTCATTTGTAACCTTTTTTGTACTTTACAATTTGAATGTTTTTTTTTTAATAAAAAAATTTTTTACGAACAATTATAATTATCTTACATTCTCATAATATATATGATGATGGTTTAAAACAAAGTTCAAAACAAATGCCTCTTTTCTCCTATATATATATATATATTATGTGCAGTAAAGAGTATTTAAAGATTAACAAGTTGACTTTGTTTGAGAAATAAAAAAAAGAAAAAAAAGGAGAAACAAACGAAAGCATTTGATGTAAAAAGGGTAAATTAATAAAAATATATATTTGGGATGCATTTGGAAAAAAATGACATTTTAAAGTATGGCATGAAGAAATATTGAATTTGGGATATATTTGAAAAAAAATTATGTTAATGGGAAAATTAGTGAAAAGGTTTTTAATGAGAAAACTCTCTAAATACTTTTTATTTTTATTTATTTATTTATTTTCTTTTAAGAAGCAGCCAAGCAACGAAGTGCAAAATGAAAACAAGCTATTTTTTCTTTTTATATATCTACTAGATAAGCTTCTTAAATGGTATATATAATGCATGACACCACTCGATTTGTACAATTGTACCTCCTTTGTATTTATTTACTTTTTAAAATTCTTCATTTTTTTCTATTATTGGAGTTGCATTTTTTTTTTTGTTCTCGTCCATATGTTTAGCATGTTCACTATGAAATATGAACGAGAGGATTGCACTCTTTTCTCTCTCTAGCGCAAGTAACACTGAAACTGTCCACAGTAAATATTATTGCGATACTTTGCATTAGAACTTAGCATACGATAATACAAAAGTAGGCCCAAAATTCAGCACTTTAACTGCAGCATATAAGATCCAAAACACGTATATATATATATATACACACAATATAGGGTGTACAATATGGACACAAATAAGAGCAAAGTTGAATTGTCCCACATAGAAACGACACGAAGGAGAAGTGGAAGAGTTAGACTATAAATATGGAACTTCATCTACAGCACCAATCAAGGAGTCGCGTGGTAAGAACAGAGCGAACTATTCTTTCGCCTTTTACTAAAAAATACCGCGACATATTTTTCCAAGGTGTTTTTTTTTTTAAAATTAAGGTCCGTTTAGTTCGTTGATTTGAATTTTTAATTTGAGTTAAGATGTGATGGAATTTTTAATTTGAGTTAAGATGTGATGTTATGTGAGAATTTTTTACTGTAGTAAAAAAGTGTAATAAAAAAGTTAAATGTAACTGTTTTTGAGAGTTTTTTACTGTAGCAAAACTCGAATTTTAAACTCAAAAAGTGAACGGGCCTTAAAGGTATTATTATTCTAAGTATTATTAGTGGTGTCGGGATAACTTATTAATTACTTTTTAAGAGAATTAATGGTGAACATGTAACTTATTAATTATTTTTAAGAGAATTAATACCTTTTAAGAGAATTAATGGTGAGCAGGTTCTTAAATTGATAGAACGCAAGTGACTAGCACGAGGGACAGGGACGTGCCTATTCTCTCCTTTTTTTTTAATTTAATTTTTAGTATTGAAAAAAAGAGTAAAATAATGTTCTCTACTAATTGAATACTAATGAAAGTCTAATTAGTATTAACAAATTAGTACTAATCTATAAAAAAACAATTAACAAATGTACTTTCAATATATTGACATAATATGTTTCACTCATATATTAGTACATTAGTATATCAAGTCAAATAATAGTACCATAATTCAAAAATCTAAAACATAAGGTTAAGAAAAAAAGAAAATAAATAGAGAGTAAAATAATATTAACTCTACTAGTTGAATACTAATTAGAGTCCCATTAGTATTGACAAATCATTACCAATCAATAAAAGAACAATTAACAAATATACTTTTTCAATACATTAACATAAAATGTTACTCATATATTAGTGCGTTACTATAACAAGTCAAATAATAGTATTAAACTTCAAAAACTAAACAAAAGGACAAAAAAAAAAAAGAAGTAAAGTAAAATATAATAAGCGAACAAGTTTAAAGTGTGAGGTGTGAGATGAGGTGTGGGAAAATGTATAAACCATGTGTATAAATATTGACCATTATATTTAAAATTAAAGTATATTTAGTGATGTGCACTATTGGATTGCTTGGTTGAAGTACAAAAACATACAATTCATTCTCTCTTCTTGTCTGCAGAGAAGATACAAAAAGAGAGAGAGTGATCAACAAAAAAAAAAAAAAATTAAATTATGTGTCGATCACCAACAAATAAGAATTTTTTTTAAAAATGAAAGAAGAGATTTCAGGACGTTTGGTTCATGAATTTAAAATTATAATTTAAAATCATTCTCATTTTATATATATTTTTTATAAAAAATATTATAATAAATTATAAATTATAAGTTAAATCATGATACGAATTCCCTTCTAAACGTTCATTCTTTTTTTTTGTTGTTGACAATGGGATGAAAAAGGAACTACTTGAAAGGGCAGATGGAAAAATAAAAATAAAATACAAGCATGGATGGAAAAGCCACACTACTCAAAAGCAAAGCGAAAAATGGAGAAGGTGGGTCCCGCGGACGTGTTCTGTCCAATGAGTAGACGGAATAGAGCCAAAGTGTAAATTACCCCTTGCAATGGCTTAAATGATAAATTATAAAAGAATAGACCAAAAAAAGAAAAATATAAAATAATAGAAAAAAGAAAAAAAGAAAAAGTCACACAATTCGATTCTTGATTCATCCTTCTCCTCAGAAGTAGAAGACTCCTCAGAAGTAGAAGAAGAAGAAGAAGAAACCCCCAAACAGCAAATCAAAAACCCAGAAGAGAAGAGAGAAGAAGAAATGCATTCGTTTGGGTACAGAGCCAATGCTCTGCTGACCTTCGCTCTGACCATTCTCGCTCTCATGTGCGCCATCGCCTCTTTCTCCGACAACCTCAATCACCCTTCTCCGGCTGCCCAAGTCCAGGTACTCTCTAATCATCATTTATTGTATCATTCGATCCCATGATTCGTAATCTTACAATTCTCGTGATTTCGAATACCCATTTGGATTTGATTTCTGATTTTGGGTTTTTTTTAAAGGTTTTGAACATCAATTGGTTTCAGAAGCAACCAAATGGGAACGACGAGGTAAGTTTTCAATCTTTGTTTTGGTTGTTTTTCCGTCGTTTATGAAAATAGTTGTGGTTTCATGTCTATTATTTTAGATTGGGTTTTCTCTGATTTGTACTGGCTTGACTTGGCGAGAACAGTAATTCATTGGATTTCGTCTCATGAATAGTTTCATTTTTTTTAATTTTAATATTATTCCCAATATATATATATATATATATATATGTGTGTGTGTATATATTTCTTGCTCGATTCAGCTTTTGTTATGTTATTATTTACGAAATGAAGAAACATATTTATTCCGAATATATATATATATATATATGTGTGTGTGTGTGTGTGTGTGTGTGTGTGTGTGTTTATAATTAGCCAATTATATTCATATCTATGTATAATTGATTAGCACAAGATTCTTTAATTAGGGTTTGATGGTTTTTGTTCTATATATAAGACTGAATTTTGTCACACCTAGTTGGTGTTCCTAAGGTTGTATGTGAATTTGACATATGCATTTCAGTCTTACGGTATAGTTGTTTTCCACGTTTTATAAATGTTTCTTGTACTAAATACATCTAGAGAATTGAAATAATAATCCCTTGGATTCTATAAGAAACAATATAGGTAGTCTTATTGGTATCAGTAGTTATATTGGTTCGTCTCTCTGGTAGATGAAATTGTAGGGCAAAGAGTAAGTTATAAATGAAAACATGTGGAATAATTGAATTTATTATAGAAACTGTAGGTGACTTGGGTTTGACTTCCACTCTCAATAGACATAGGGCTCATTCTTTTCATAGGTTTGAACCACAATTTAAACCTTTCTGCCGTCATGTTTTTCCTCACAAAAATATGAATTTACGTTCAAACCTACAAAAAGAACGGGCCTGTACTCTCTGAGTGGAATTTAGAACTCTGTCTTCATTTTTAATGAGTTTAATAGAAATCCACTCTTTTTTTGTGATTCTGCTTAACTACGATTATAAGTTTGCATCTTAAGGAAATTTTACGATTGGAATTACAGAAAACAAGCCAGTAAAGCTTGAAATCTTGATGGATTGAGTATATGCAGCAATTTATTTGATCTTGTTGCTCATGAACTGTAGTTTTGATATCTGGTTAAGTATTGTTGACACCGAGATTAGAGTTTACCTTTTTCAACTTGTTGGGGTCCTTTCGATTCATTCTTGAAAGACAACTTGTCAAGCGCTCGATAGATAAGCAATGATCATTGGCAAGTTCAGAATCCACAACTATATCTCTTCCACTCTTTGCCTCTCTTTTTCTTCTTCTAGAGAATCTATCCTGATATTTAAGATTTGTTTTGCCTTTTTCTTTTCTTATTCCTTATTACATTAATATTCTATTTGTTCAGTCGTGTATTCCAGTTTGTTAGTTGTTGTAGTGTATTAATAATAGTCATGCCATCTTATATTTAAGTTTAGTTTGACAAAAATTTCCTCATCTTATTATGCAGGTCAGCATGACTTTGAATATCTCAGCAGACTTGCAGTCACTTTTCACTTGGAACACAAAGCAGGTATTGGAGAATTCTCACGACTTATTGTAGCTTAAACAAACACACATGCACGCACACACACATGTACGTATATAGTTATATGTGCACACACGCATACATGTGTATGTATGCGTTCAACGACTATGTGCATATGCCTGCATGCATGTATGTAGATATATTGAGTACTGTTCTTTGTTCTAGTTCTGTGACGTACCTTATCTATGAGAAAGGGCCCTTTTGGAGCACTGAAAGGATACTTTTGAAAATGCAAGAGATTTATCTGATAATCGCGTTCTTAAGCATAATGCATGCTTGTCATTATCTGATAATCTTTCATAGAGCTAAATAACAAACATTCTTTCTTATTGAAAATTGCAGGTTTTTGTTTTCTTAGCTGCTGAATATGAAACCCCAAAGAACTCCTTGAATCAGGCAAGCTTCTGATCCACCTGGACGCATAAATATTCTGGAGTTATTTCCCTTTGATTTGTATCTTTTGAATATGTAGGTATGTTTGGTGATGAGTTTGGATTCTAGAAATATTTTGCTTTTGTACTCTGCATATTGCCATGTTCTCAGGCTTGTTAATTTCACTGGTATTACTTATAAGTATTGTTGACACCGAGATTAGAGTTTACCTTTTTCAACTTGTTGGGGTCCTTTCGATTCATTCTTGAAAGACAACTTGTCAAGCCCTCGATAGATAAGCAATGATCATTGGCAAGTTCAGAATCCACAACTATATCTCTTCCACTCTTTGCCTGTCTTTTTCTTCTTCTAGAGAATCTATCCTGATATTTAAGATTTGTTTTGCCTTTTTCTTTTCTTATTCCTTATTACATTAATATTCTATTTGTTCAGTCGTGTATTCCAGTTTGTTAGTTGTTGTAGTGTATTAATAATAGTCATGCCATCTTATCTGTCATTTAAGTTTGACAAAAATTTCCTCATCTTATTATGCAGGTCAGCATGACTTTGAATATCTCAGCAGACTTGCAGTCACTTTTCACTTGGAACACAAAGCAGGTATTGGAGAATTCTCACGACTTATTGTAGCTTAAACAAACACACATGCGCGCACACACATATGTACGTATATAGTTATATGTGCACACACGCATACATGTGTATGTATGCGTTCAACGACTATGTGCGTATGCCTGCATGCATGTATGTAGATATATTGAGTACTGTTCTTTGTTCTAGTTCTGTGACGTACCTTATCTATGAGAAAGGGCCCTTTTGGAGCACTGAAAGGATACTTTTGAAAATGCAAGAGATTTATCTGATAATCGCGTTCTTAAGCATAATGCATGCTTGTCATTATCTGATAATCTTTCATAGAGCTAAATAACAAACATTCTTTCTTATTGAAAATTGCAGGTTTTTGTTTTCTTAGCTGCTGAATATGAAACCCCAAAGAACTCCTTGAATCAGGCAAGCTTCTGATCCACCTGGACGCATAAATATTCTGGAGTTATTTCCCTTTGATTTGTATCTTTTGAATATGTATGTATGTTTGGTGATGAGTTTGGATTCTAGAAATATTTTGCTTTTGTACTCTGCATATTGCCATGTTCTCAGGCTTGTTATTACTTAACAAGTAACTCCATGGCTTAATTCGTTTCTCAATTCTGTTTTTACAGATATCCCTTTGGGATGGTATTATACCCGCAAAGGAGAACGCAAAATTCTGGATTCACACCTCAAACAAGTACCGTTTCATTGATCAGGTATGTTGCCTTTCTAGAAACCGATTAGTCCCTTAGCTCCCTATCTAGTTTCTACATCAACTTAACAGCTTCTTCTTCCTTTTGTAGGGAAGTAATCTCCGCGGAAAAGAATTCAACTTGACATTGCACTGGCACGTGATGCCCAAGACTGGGAAGATGTTCGCCAACAAGGTAGTTATGTCCGGATATCGCTTGCCGGAGGAATATAGATGAGAATGACGTGTATTTTTGTTCCTGTAACTTTAGCGTTTCAGTACATTGGGGATACATAAATGGCCATTTAAACTAGCAAGAGAACTAGAAACAGTAAAGGATTTGATTTTGACATCGGAAATGAAAAACTCTGTTGGATTTTGAGTTTAGCATGCTTGGTTGCCAATTCTTGAATTGTTTTTAGTACACAGGCACATTTCTTTGCCCCCCACCCAAAAAAAGGGAAAAAGAGAAATAAAACACCATTTAATATGCTTCAATTTAGTTGAATAAGGCCTGTTTAGTTCGCTGATTCGAGTTTTTAATTCGAGTTGAGATGTGACTTTATGTGAGCTTTTTACTGTAGCAAAAAAGTTAGATGTGACTGTTTCTGAGAGCTTTTAACTGTAGCAAAACTCGAATCGGTGAAGTGAACGGGACTTAACTTTTGCTTTGTCAAACATCAAGAAAAGATATTGGTATAACGCAAAGGTGGTTAGTGTTTAATCAATAAATTTGACGGCTTTTGGTGTTTACTCCAAACTTTCTAGAACTTATATGGGAAAATGCAAGATTTTTATTCCCACTCTCAAGAATAGTGTATACCAAACACCCTCTATCACTTCAAGTTTTGTTTTGGTATCATTGTTTTATGGTGTTTTTAAATTTTGCTCTTAAATCAAGGGGTTGTCTACTTTGACCCACAAGCTTGAAAACGACCTAAATTCTCCACATTAAAGTCTTGCAAGTTCTCACCGCTTGGTGGAAAAATTGGATGGCACATCACCTGGGACAAATAATTTGAGTAGGTAGTTTGAGACGTTTTGAAGTTTGTGGCCTAAAATGTGACGACCTTTGTCGGGGGACAACATTGAAAATAACCCTATAATTTTTACAAGTACATAGACTTATTAGTTTGCTGTATAGACTATCCGTGACTAAATCTAATTTTAGACACACACATTATCCCCAAAATTTAGTTCACAAAGTCGGTAGGCTTGATGGGGGCCCAAAAGATCATGCCAATGCTAATGACGGACGATCACAATCCAGCCCCCCTTTTTTTCGGCTGATAAAACAAAGAAAATTAATGGTGTCCTCACATACCCATTCTAATGACAAAGCAACTATTTATAGAATGTAAAGAAATCTTATCAATATTTTTGTCAACTAGCGTATACTGTATCAGCTCAAGTCATATTCAACAAGTTAATGAGAAGTATATAGTCCTTTTATTAAGTTTGAGCCATAATTCAAACATTTTTACTACATTTTTACTACATTGTTTTGTGAATTCTCACAAATAATTAAATTCCCATTCAAATTTTTTTGTATAAACTTATGCACTAAACATATCAATAATTTCAGTCTCATTGTCCACAATGAGACTCGATTCCTTGATACTAAGTAAGAGAGCTCTAGTAGATCACCATCAAAGGTAGGGCCGGTAATATGAGTCATGGCACGACAACACGACTCAAAAATGACACAAATTTTGCAGGTTAGGATTGAAAAAAAGAGATTCGGGTCAGAATTGGGTCGACTTGAAATTAACACGAAAAACATGAGTCAATTTTGGGTTAGACCCGCCTAACCTGAACACGATACGAAACTTGTACAAAACTAAAAAATACATATATTTTTCATTACATATTTTTAAATTTATTATGAACTTGTGATATCATGATAGTTATACTCAAAATCTTATACTATTACTTACTTAATTTCAATGGATGTTATTGTAATATAGTGTGTTATGAATTTTAAGTTATTTCTAATATGTAAAAAATTAAATAAAAGTATACAATTTTCATGTCAATTTCAAGTTCACGGATCAATTCCGTGTCACGAGTCATTTTCGTGTCGTGTCGTGTCAACCCCTAAAGTGATCGCGTCGTATTCGTGTTGCGGTTTTTAAAAATTTCGTATCACGAATCGAATTTAAATTAACTATAAATTTAAAAAAAAAACGATCAAAATACAACATGAACACGAATTGCCATCCTTTAAAAAACAATCCAACTTGTTTGGCTAAACCAAACTTATTAACGGAAACGTGTCTCGTGTCCCATGCGAGAAGAGGGGTTATCTAATTCCCAAACGAGGGAGAGACTAGGGAGCACGTTAATCCAAGCAGCCAAACAGACGCTCCCAAGCGAGGCTCCGAACCATAGAGCTCCAAATATCCGTGAGAACTGAGAGCCCAATCTCTACACTTCTGTACTTCTTACCTTTCTTCTTCTTCTTCTTCTTGGATTGCAAACATATCAAAGGTAACGACGACTCTCCAATCCCATCTTACCAATTACTTGATTACATATTTCTTAGCTTTATTCTTCGTAAGATCATGAAATTCGTTTCGTTTCGTTTCGTTGCCGAGAAAATTTTGGGGCCATTTGCGATTCTCAACTTGTGATTTTCATCGTTTTGGAGAAGTATCATCTCGCAGGAGCTTACCTGAGCTCATTTGAGCATTGTGTTTGACTAATGTTGAGAAATTTAGTACAGAAAATTAACTCGACACTGCAATTTTTTTTTTTCGTTTGTTTGTTTGAATTTGTTTGGGATCAGATAGAGGCTTAATAATGTTGACTTTCAGCTAGGTTTTGTATTTGTTATGGTGTATTTGCTTCGTTTCGATTAGTTTTGTATGTATGGATTTAACAGGTTAAAAATTTGTTTCTTCGTCTGGGTAGTTTTTCTCAGGTTTCCATTTTTTAAGTCTATTTTTGTGTGGCTCTTTTGAAAGTAATTGGAAAATGTTCGTATAGATTTTGTTAGTATTTTGGAGATTTTCTTCTGCCTGGGAGTTTTTTCGGCTAACAAACATTCTTACTACACTATCAGCTATCGTAATTAGCATGTCATTCACACATTTATGTAACTAATAATGTACTGGTAGTATTTGATCCACTGATATTCAATGCTCTAAGTGATAGATAGATGGGCAGCCAAACCCATTTAGTCGGAGACCGCTCAAGGACAACCTGGACGCCAGCAATGGAGCGCTATTTTATTGACCTGATGCTAGATCAGGTGCATAGGGGAAATAGGATGGGCCACACCTTCAACAAACAAGCATGGAATGACATGTTGGTCATGTTCAATTCCAGTTTCAGATCTCCATATGATGTAAATGTGTTGAAAAGTCATTATACGAGCTTATGGAAGCAATTTAGCGATGTGAAGAATCTCCTTGATCAGAATGGATTTTCGTGGGACAGCACTCGGAAAATGGTGGTTGCTGAAAGATGCGTCTGGGATGGCTACACCAAGGTGCTCTACCTCTTATTTGTGTACAAAATTTTTCACCATTCTCGAAGTAAATTTATATACGGCATTCATGCAGGCTCACCCAGATGCGCAATACTACAGGAACAAAGCTTTACTGAACTTCAATGATTTGTGCTTGATATATGCACATACAACTGCAGATGGACGATATAGCCTTTCAAGTCATGATATAGACTTTGATGATGACTTCCAATCATTAAATGTCGGTATGCCTCTGCATCTTTTCACATACTAAAGGAATGATACAAATAAATTGTGATGTCTTTGATTCGATTATGATCTATGACAATTTTTCCCAGCAGCATTTTTGGTTACTTATATGTAGGTAAGTGATTTGAAAACTATAAGAACAACTTGTGTTTGTATAGTCAACCTTTGCAAATCTAGTCTTTAAGTTAAGTTTTTATGATGGAATGAAGTCTATTATACCCTGAAAAATGTAAATGTGATAACCCTTTTCGCTCACTCTTGCAATGTGCCTGTAATGAGATGAAGACAAAATAAGGCGGTCTGGCTATAAGTGACAATCCTTTTTTATTTTTTTATTTTTTTTTAGTTTTACCATTTATTTTCTTAACTGCTAATGACATTTGCGAGCATTGTAATTTTTTTAATTATGAAATCACCAAACTTTTACTTGATTACCGATGGTATCCTCGAGTATTATATTTAAAGTTTTTAAATATCACCTTTCTCATTTTTTTTCTCTCCATTTTTTTAGTGCTTGAAGTGAACAATCTTGTTCCTGCAACTAATGAGCAAGTAAAAACAGATTGGACACTAGCCATGGACCGTTATTTTATCAAACTTTTGCTTGGTCAACTGAGAAAAGGCAGTAAGGTTAACGATACCTTTACAAGACAAGCTTGGAAAGATATCCTTACTTCGTTCAATGCAAAATTCGGTTTTCAATATGGGATTAAAATATTGAGACAGCGTTATAAGAAATTGTTCAAGTATTATACCAATGTAAGGAGCCTACTGGAGGAAAACGAATTCATTTGGGATGAAAGACAACAAAGGATAGTGGCCGATGATGTTGTTTGGGAAAATTACATCAAGGTATGCAATCATTCACATCATGATGACAGTTACGTTTTTGTCGTACTCGTATATGACTCTTATTATTGCTGATCTAGGCACATCCAGATGCACGCTCCTACAGGAAGAAGTCCTTGCTAAACTACCATGATTTGAGCTTAATATATGGCACTGCAATGAGCAATGGAGTTCGTTGTCACTTGCAGAGGGGGAAAGACTATGAAGATGACGTCTTACAATACACAACTGGTGAGATTCATATTTGAGTTACAAACTTTAGATTTGTAAATAGTGAAGTTAGTGTTCTGTGTTAGATTGCTACGTACTACGTTAGGGTTATATGCGGCTGATACTGGATATTAACTTCTATTTAACTATTCACATGAGTAAGCAGTCGTTTAGAAAAATCATCAGTAAATACATGCCAACTTATGATTTTCCTCTTTAGTGTTCCATAAATTTTCTGTTTCTTTATATGTGGCTGTCCCAGGGCTTGTTTACTAAAGAACTAATGTTACTGGTCACTGTAATGTATGTGTGTGTATGTGTTTCAAGGGATAACATTAATACTCTCACTGAGACCGTTAGGATTATTACGTTTGAATATCAGTGGCACCAGATGAATCAAAGTGACAAGTATAGTGATGCACCGCCATTTTCCTGCATCTGAATGTTCAGTAATTTTTTATAATAAGTATTATTTCTTGTATAAAAATTACTTGTCTGAAAAGGAAAAAGTAAATTTGTAGGTGAAGAGAGGGAAAGGCATTCGTTTGCAGTTGATTCTCACATTGCTCACAGCGAGGATTTTGACGGTGAAGATCCAGATTTGATGATTGGTGTGTTTATTCTTTCCCTTTGGATGAAATAGAATTATGTCCGCTGAATTTTCCTAATAGTATCTTGAGTAATTATAATCCTGCAGTTATTAACAAAAGCCTCCGCCTGTAATTAAGCTTGAATTATGAAGATGATAAACAATGCTCTGCCCTTGTTACTTAATACAACTTGTTGGCTATTTTCCACTCTCTTGTATTTTCGTTATACCAACAATGCTCTGATGATGTTGGAAATCCTATTTTTAATTATCTTTATATTTTGATATTATGTTTCTTTCAGTACAATTTTTGATGATTTCTATCCGTTCAGAATTTGATTCTTAGTTCTTATTTGATTCGTAGTTCTTTTATTGCAGAGTCTAAATTTGAGAAATATACCATTTAACTTCAATTCGCTCAGCAGTTTTCATTGGAAGATTCATAGTGATGTATTTTTGATTATTCATTTCAGGTGCCAGAAGTTCAATGTATTTCCAAATCCAAATAGAGTGAATTTAGACCAAAGTTAAAAAAGCTGATTTATCTAGTCAGGCTAGAAATGCTGAAGAATCCATGAAAAAAGGGAAAAAGAAAAATCAAAGAAAACAAAACAAGAAACAAAATGAATAGAAAACATAAGTAATTAGGATGATTGTAATAACAACTAAAAATATGAGTTTTGTTGTTTTCTGATGTTCCCCATTTGGTTACTACTGTCTAATGATGACTAGATGGGGAAGAGATTCAGAGCGTTGTAAATGGTGAGATAAATTGGACTCCTTCAATGGACCGTTGCCTCATTGATATCATGCTGGAGCAAGTGCATAAAATGAACAAGATTGATTGCTCTATTGATGACCAAGCATGGATAGATATGGTGGCATTGTTCAAGGACAGATTTGGATTACAGCATGACAAAGATGTGTTGAGGAGTCGCGCTAAAAGGTTGGAGAAGCAGTACCTTGATATGAAAGATCTTCTTGACCAGCGCGGTTTCTGGTGGGATGAAATGGAGCAAATGATCACAGCGTGTGATGATGTTTGGGATGCTTATATTGAGGTGCTTACTTGTCTATTTGATTCTTAATGTCCAAGTATACGTGGTGACTAACATGCAGTACCTGTAGGATCACCCAGGTGCAGAGTTGTACAGATTCAGATCCAATCCAAACTACAATGATCTGTGCTTAATTTATGGAAGTTCAGCTTCTAATGGACAGTTTAGCCAATCAGGTCGATATATTAGCTGCAATGGTGGAGGTAAGGTTTCTTTTTGTCCAGGTTATGGGGTTTTGCATTCTGTTATCTTGCATATTTGGTCTTGAAGTTCCTCAGAAATATTCTGCAGCCTACTAGCATTGTTAAAGTATTATAAATCATATCATAAACAAAAGAATATCCATTTCTTATTATATATTGTTTTTTGAATGCTGAAGGAGCTAACGTTTACAATAATCATCGCTGGAGAACTGATTGGACACCACAAATGGATCGACATTTCATTGATCTAATGCTCGAGCAAGTTCGCAATGGAAGTATGGCTAACCATAAATTTAATAAATTAGCTTGGACTGACATGGTTACAAAATTCAGTGCAGAATTTGGTTCTCAGCATGATAAAGATGTTTTGAAAAGTCGTTTTCTAAATTTGAGGAAACGATTCAATGACATGAAAGCTCTGCTTGACCAGAGTGGGTTTGCTTGGGATGAAATGCAACAAAGGATAACAGCTGATGATGAACTCTGGGATGCTTATGTCAAGGTGCCCTTTTTTGGAATTTTCAAGGTGATATAGTTTGTATGTCTTATATGTATAGCAGCTCATACGAAGCTTCTGCAGGAGTACCCTGATGCAAGATCATACAGAAATAGAACTTTCCCAAATTTCAATGATTTGTTCTTGATATATGGAAATACAAACAACATAAAAGAGGAGGATTATTCAAGTCACTCCATAGCCTCTGAGGACGATGACGTAGAAGTAAATATTGGTTTGTTTCTCTTGTTTTCTGGTTCTGTGTGTGTCTCCCCTTGTCTTCGTTTTTATGCGTGTAGAGCTCATTTGTGGTAATATGCATAAACAGACGAAATTGCTATCACTTGATTAGGTCTTAGGAATAGGATACCCGAGCATGCATGATTAGGGCCTTTCAAAAACTGCATTGGCATGAGTTATTATAGAGATTATAATTATATTGTTGCTTGTGATGTTTGAGGAAGGTGTCGTGCAAACTGGTAAATAATAATATTATGAAGATGCAATGGTGTTGTATTGATTTTCTGGGTGTTTAATTGTTCCCTTGAAACTGTTACGAATAATATATGTATACCAAATAATTGTGACGGCATATGTATTTTTATGAGATTTAACAACATATTGATCCTATTTAGTTCTTTAGTTTACAAATATCAGATTTTAATTCTATGGACGTGTCTTTTGTTCTCTTAAGTTTCAGGTGAAGCAGATGACCAATCCCCAGCTTATTTTAATCCTCCTAGGGTAAGTGACGAGTCCAATGGATCAATACTATACTTGTATAACAATAACACGATATGGTATATGCATAAGAGGAAAGCAGCTGGTTTTACATTTAATGGGCAAACTTTGACGTGGATCATCACGGCATTCAATAGAAAATTTGGACTTAATATTTAGTCAAATTTCTAGCTCGAATAAGGTGTATATGGGCATGAGATGATCGCTTTCATTGACTTTTGCAGAATACGAAGTAAAATTAGCTAGTAAGAACACCAAATGTCTGGTGTTCTGGTGAATAATGCTATATGCTATTAACCAATATGAATGCTTTTTATTTTATTCTAATTTTTTGGCTAAAGGACACTTTATATTTTTGAATAGTTTTCATGGCAATATCTTTTTTTTTTCATCCTTTTTTTTTTTTTTTTTTTTTTTTTTTTTTTTTTTTTACTATTTGCCCTAAAACATTTATCTTCTTCAGTTTGGTCCCTTTTTGACTTTTTTCTTCCTGCCTTTTATTTTTTTCATTTTGGTTCCTCATTGCCCTGCTAACATAAGGTTTTCCTCGAATATGGCCCTATATGAGGATCTATTTCCTCTCCGCCTATCCAATACTCTTTTCTTAATTATGTATCTTCTAAATAAGAGCCAAACACACAAGTGCATAGCATTTGCTTTTCAACTAGTATATACTAAAAGAGCAATGATATACATGATGAAAAAATTTGTTGCAAATATCATGAATGCATACATGTCAAAATCCGTAAAACTAATATTGTTGTTTTGTCTTATCTTTTTTAAAACGTCTAATAGCATCTAATCTATTACAATGCAAAATCAGTGTGCCAATGTTAAATTTAGCATTTAAGTGACAAAATCGCTCTCCAATGTAATGTGCCAAATTTATTATCTACTACTTGTGTCAAATTTGCCTCCAAGGATTGCATACCGTAAGTTTGATATTTGATATTTTTAGTTGATGTGTTTACTTTTTTATTTCGTTATTGTGATATTTATATTTTTAAATTAGTTTAGAACGTAAATGTTTACTTTAATTTACAACTTTTAAAGTTTAATGATTGTGAAAAAAAAAAGTGGACTCAGTATTTAAAATAGCATTATATATTAGAACACAAATAAAAATAATATATGTAACCATCACACTTTTTAATGCCAAATGTGCAATTGGAGATTCTAACAAGTTATATTTTAGTTTCATGAATGTCATTTTGTTTTTCAAGATGTGCATAAACGTTTTCCTCATTATTTTTCTCCTTTACCTGCTTCATATAAAATGATCTGAGACAGAATAGTTTGCTCGTTGTACTCGCATTTGATGATCATTCATACCCTTTTAAATTTTCATGGTAATCAAATAATTCAACTTTTTTCATATAATGAATGTGTATAATACTCTAATTAATTCATGAATGCAATATGTAAGTATAACATGTATAGCTCAACATAATATTTATACTGCAAGTGATTCTCATGTATATGATTTTAGTCCTCGATAATAAATTGACGAATGATTTTTTAAATTTTATAGAGATAATCGTGTTCCAATCCCATATTAACTAAAATATTTTCAGAATAGTTACATAAAAGGCAACATGTTTGATTTTTAAGAATGAAGAGAATATCTTACATTTAATGCAACTAATTCTGCAAAGTTTCTGTTACTATTTGATTGGGATGTTATTATCTTTATAAAATTTCAAAAATCATTTATCAATTTTAGTGTTGGGTCAGAATTGTCAATAAATAAATAAATTAATTAATTAATATTTTGAGAGAATAATCTTCCAAGAATCAAGCATCTGAAAATGGATGAACTAATTCGGCTAATAACCCTAAAATAAATGCTATTATTATTTACGAGTGTCGTTATATTTATTGACATAAGAAATTCTACAAATAAAATTTAACTCTATTCTATATGTATTTAAAAAATTAATAAAGTCCAAAATATCATGCGAGGCATCATTTAAGTGTGAAGGATAAAAGAAACTTATAGTCCTGGGGTTAATTTAAATAATAACACTCATGAATAAATTATTATTAATTTTAGCATTACTTTTGTATACTTTCACAATTAGTATTGGCATGTTAGTAGTATGAGATAAAATGACTTTTATGCCACTTAGGTCAAAATTATCATTTAAAAGCACCTCAAAGAAACTCTCATCTCTCTCCCGCCTATTCTCTCTCTCCACACCCCATTTTTAGCTTTCTCTCTCTCTCTCTCTCAAGTTTGGCCTATCTCTGCTCACTCTCTCTCTTCCCTACACCCTCATTCCCTCGTCGTCAATACTCCGGTTGTGCACAGATCGAGGTTGGTACATAATTTTTTTTTGTTTTGTTTTATTTTTATCTTTTTAAATTTATTTTTCTGGAGATTTAGTATATAGAACTTGAAAAAAATGACTGGGTTGAACTTAATGTGATAGGAATTAAAAATCTCCTTCGTCAATTTGAGATTTTGGATGATTTTATAACTGATATGTAAACTGATTGTAACGACCAACACGCCAAAGACATAGTTAACATTGGGAGTCATAGTATTATGACTCATAATGTTATATGTCCGGTCATAATACTATGACCAATCAGTCATAACAGTATGAGTCAATGTCTATGAGTCAAATTATAACAATATGAGTCAAAATGACCGGTCATAGTATTATGATCGTAAGGTAGTCATAGTGATATGACTGTCCAGTCATAATATTATGATTAAAATGACCTATAGTGTTATGACTGGCACATTATTACTGCCTTATGACCGGCTATTACACAGTGTTATGACTGGTCATTTCTAATGACTCGATGACGACTAGGAGTAATTGCATGTTGATTAACAGTGATTATTTTTGAAATTATTTAGGAATAACTGCTGGATTGAACGTCTTCATCAAGTACAATGGATATTGAGACCGTGCTGTCGGTTGTGAAATGAAGGGGATATTGGTCCCCACCAACACAACTTATATAGGTCTTATAGATGTGGTGAGAAATGTGCTTGAGATTCGGCCACAAGGAAAAAGTTTATCCTTAAGATATGTTGTTGAAGACAGGGAAGCTCTTATGAAGATATCGTCTGACTATGATGTCACATTCTATTAATGACATCTCTTCCTCCAAAGCCTTTCTTTTATTCTAAGATGACAAAAAATGATAAAAAAAAACAATAAATACAAAAAAAAAACAAGAAACGTAAACAAAGTTGTTAATCAAAGTACTATGACTGGCACACTAAGAGTCTGACCATTGAGCGGTCATAATTCTATGATTGCCCATCATGCAGACTCGCTCATAGTGTTATGATTGATGGCCGGTCATAAGACAACCACATAGTGCGGTTACAGTACTATGATTGATGGTCATAATGCTATGATCGCAGGCTCATCAGTCAGGTAGTCACACTATCAGCCTGCCTGCCTGATGGCCGGTCATAGAATTATGACCATCAGTCATAGTACTATGACCGCACGCTGTGCCTGTCTTATGACCGGTCATAATACAATTACCGACCGGTCATAATGATATGGCCGGCCATCAGGCAGACTCACAGACTAAATAAGGAGCACAATGACAATAAAAAATTTCAAATAACTGACTTTATCTTTTCTTCTAAGATGACAAAAAATGGTAAAAGAAAAAAAAATAATAAATACCTAAGAAAAAACAAATAAACAAGAAAAGTCAACAAAGTTTTCACCTTTGTCTCGGAATCCGCCATTGACCTCGTCTGTTTCGTGGTTGATTTCTCCGGCGATGAATGTTAGGAGGGTCAGGTTTTCTCAGTTCGTGCTTCTGGGTTAGGCGTTGATTTCTCCAGCGAAGGTTTGTGGGTTCTTGTCGCGTGATTCTGGGTTTGTGGGTTCTCACTGTGTGGGTGCTCGCTGTCGTTGGTTCTCGCTGTCGTGAGTTCGTCGGTGCTCAAGGTGGTAAACGGTGGTGGTCGTTGGGGTTTCTGTTGGGAATAGTGTCCTAGAAGCATGAGATGTAATAGGATATTTATTATTTAATTAATAAAAGAGTTTATTCATCATTTTATGTGCATATATTTATGAATATTTTATGAATATCAAATGAAAATTTCGTGATTGTTTATGTAACCTTAAACATAGTATATAA
>NW_010356695.1:45529-45712 GCF_000414095.1 Morus notabilis | reverse complement strand
CCCATTTAGAATGGAACGGTCATATCCGCACTGTTAATATGGCGAGATATTGAATGAGTGTATTTCGCATAATAAGATTATGTGGAACAAGGACACAGACACAATATGAATTTCTAATAATTTTCGTTAGTATAGAAATTCTAATTGAGTCTACCGATGGTCATATATAAAATGATCTTAATC
>NW_010356695.1:29115-43292 GCF_000414095.1 Morus notabilis | reverse complement strand
CAACTTGAACCCTTGCTTTTGGGAAGGTCAGTTTATTAGTGAAAAAACACAATGAAATGGTCATATTTCATGTCAAGAACCCGTGAGAGTTCATCCAAGAGAGAGAAGAATAAAAAAATTACTAAAAGTGAAGAAAAGTAAGTTTTAAGCGAGAATCGATCGAACTACTGAGGATTAGTGATTCCGGAGTTTGTTTTTCATTCTTCTATTCTAAGGTGAGATTTCAGTTTTCATTTTCTTTTTCTTACCTTGGCCGAATGGTTTAGAGTATGGAGAAAGGAATTGAAAGCTTAGGGTGCGTTTAGTTAGTATATTCATGTTATGATTTGAATTATGATTCGTGATTCGCTATAATATTTTTTCTTATAAAAAATACACGTAAATCAAGAATGATTCTGAATCATGATTTTAAATCTATGAATCAAACGTCATTAAAAGATGAATTTTAGGTTATTAGATTATATTTCTAGTAACTTTTAAGTATGAAAACCCTTTGCACATGAATTATAGTAGGACGAAGTAATACCAAACAAAATGTATACTATAATTAAGTTGATGACCAAACATGAATTAAGTTGATGACACGATGTATTTTCAATTCCACCACTGCATCCTTTAAGTTTTGTTTCTCTTCAAAACGAATTTAGTTTTTAATTTTAAATTTTTACAATTAAAATTTTTTTAAAAAATATCATATTTAATTTTTTTTATTATAATTAAAAATTTTAAAAAATTCTCACATCTAAATTTAAATTAAAAATTTAAATTTAAATGTTAAAAAATAAATATAAAAAATGATAGAAAGAAAGTGCGATGCTACCGTGGAATTCTATGAAGCTTCTTTTTGCTTTCCTAATTATGGTTTTAGAAAAGCATGAAATAGTGAAATCTGCTACGCGTTCAATAATAATTGGCAAATGGCACTTGACAGAACAGTAGGTAATGGATCCCAAACAAAAACAAAACGAAGTAGAGAGAGAAGCCAGACAACGATCCATTTAAATCATAATTTATAATTTATTATAATATATTTTTTTTAAAAAGATACACATAAATTAAAAATAATTTTAATCTCATATTCTAATCCATTCACCTATGAATTTATGAATTTACGAGTCCAAACACACATTTGAAGAAATATATTCCATTTAAATCATAATTTATAATTTATTATAATATATTTTTTTTAAAAAGATACACATAAATTAAAAATAATTTTAATCTCATATTCTAATCCATTCACCTATGAATTTATGAATTTACGAGTCCAAACACACATTTGAAGAAATATATTAAAAGGGAGATTGTAAAAAAAAAAAAAAAAAAAAAAACCACTGACATTATTAGAGTGTTGTAGAGCGAGAGACAGAGCGAGAGAGAGAACACGTAGGAAAGAAGAGGAGGTTGGTTCTGTAATGGCATGGCCCTCTCTCTCCTCTCCACTTCCCTCTCTCTCCTCTCCACTCTCCTCTTCTTCTTCCTTCTCTCTCCTCAAAACCCTCTCCTTCCTCTTCCCCTAGCCCCTCACACTCACAGATTCCTCCTCGAAGAACCACCACCAACCTCCAACAATGGCGGCGGCGGTGGCTATGGCGGCCTCAGCTCCACACCATTGTTCCTCTCAATCCCTCTACTCTCTCTCCTCCTCCTCCTCTACTTCTACCTCCTCATCAAGACCGCCCAGGACCACTTCTGCCTCGTCACCACCAAGCTCTCCTCCCTCCTTAATCTCTCCCCCAGCATGGCCGCCGTCACGCTCCTTGCCCTCGGCAACGGCGCCCCCGACGTCTTCGCCTCCCTCACCGCCGTCCGCCGCGGCAACTACAGGACGGGGATCGGCGCCATCCTCTCCGCCGGTACGTTCGTCTCTGCCTTCGTCGTCGGATTCGTAGCGATCCACGCCGCGCCGTTCGCCCTCAATCCGGCCACCTTCGTCAGAGACGTCTCGTTCTTCCTGATCGCCGCGCTCTTCCTCTTCTACGTCTACCTCAGCGCCGAGATTTTCCTCTGGCAGGCCGTCGGCTTCGTCGCCTTCTACTTGTTCTTTGTAGGGTTCGTGTTTTGGATGGATTTGGGGACGGTCGGCGCCGAGGAGAGAGAGAAGAGCGGGGAGGTCGATTTTCCGAGGAATCTGACGCCCGTGGCGACGCCGGATTGTGAGATCGGAGAGGGTTTCGGGGATTCCGAGGCGGAAAAACCGAGTTTTGGATTCCGGCGAGTTCTGGGAATGGTATGTTTCATATCAAAATTGTGTTTTTTAATCTTTTTGTTGATAATTCGGGGTGTTAATTATGTTCTAAGTTAGAAGGTAGAACATAATTTGGTATAATTTGATTGTTAGAACATATCCAAATTATATTTGTTTTGTTGATAATTCGGGATGTTTATGTTCTAAGTTAGAATATAGAACATAATTTGGGATAATTTGATGGTTAGAACAAATTAATATTCATGTTCTTGTTGTTGATAATTTGGAATATGCATGATAGTTTAAGGATTGTGTAACTGTTGTTTTTGTGCAATTAGATCTTTCTGAATTCTGTTTCTCTGTGTATCATATAGATACTTAAGAGGGACAAGTTCTACTTTATATATGAGTAATGAAATGTAGGAGTATTGATGATTATTATTATAAAGAATGACTTCCCTGCTTGCTGATTATTTATTGGTCCCTAGTTTGCTTTCAGTGTTGCGTGGAATTGGCTTGCTATGTACTAAAGCACTTTGCATTATTCACGTTGGGGTGATATTTTATGAAAAGTTATCCAAATTGGAGCAAATGGTTACTAAGGCCTTTTCCTTCTTGCATGTAATTAGCAATAATTTCCTTTCAAGGAGACAATACTATTGTTATCATATAGCAAGTGTAGTTGTCACTTGTGATGCACTTTGGTGTTACGGATTATGCCCCATGGTTGGGTCGAGTTGTGGTGAATTCTTCTTGCTTTGATCTGGAAAAGCTTGATGTTCAAGGAGTTTGAAGCTTGGAATTCCTGGAAGTTTGAACTTTGGTACAGAGAATAGTTGGAGAGGAAGAAATTAAATTTTGAATTTTGAATTTTATTGTCAATGCTAATAGAAATGTGTGTGTTTTAGGTGAACAAGCACGGCTCGAAAGCCAAATGATTGTCTTGTGTGTACTGTGTAGGAGTTGGGTAGATGGTAACTTTATTGATATGAGAAGTGAAAGGATTGCGCTGAATATGTTAAGCAAAAAGGGAAAAAAAAAAGGGATTAAGCTGAATATGAGAAATGGAAGAAGCTGGAGTAGTAGGCAAAAATATATTGTTCGTTCGAACACACATAGTATAGTAATAAAGATAGCTTCCTGGTTAGACGGTCACATATCATCTTCCCAACTAACTATCCCCACCCACCTGCTCCTCATATCTCTTATCCTTCTTGGGATGATGAGATATTGGAGAAAGAGTGGAAGTGTTTTTTTCTTTATGCTATAATAAATCTTAGTTACTCTCCTTTGCTATAAAGTTTTAGTAATTTGCACTCTTTGTTTTGTATGTAGATATCAAAAGCTTGGGAGCTACCTTTCTCTGTTCTTTTGAAGCTCACAATTCCCCGTACTGCGCCTTCCGAGTGGAGCAGATTCTATACATCAGCCAATATTGCTCTTTGCCCTGTGGCACTTCTCTATGCTGGCAACTCATTCATTCCGTTTGATCATCCGATTTATTTCCTCCTTCCACACACCCATTTCCCGCTTTGGCTTGTTGTACTCTTTGCAAGCTCCTCCCTTGCTCTTCTCCACTACATAACGGAAAAAGAACCGCCCAAAACAGAACAAATGCCTGTTGTGCTCGTAGCGTTTGTGATGAGTGTTTTCTGGATATCAACTGTTGCTGGAGAACTGCTCAACTGCCTTGCAACTCTAGGGTCCCTTCTCAAGTTGCCACCTTCACTTCTTGGGCTTACTGTTCTCGCATGGGGGAATTCAGTGGGTGATCTCGTAGCTGATGTTGCAGTTGCTAAGGCTGGCCACCCAGAGATGGCCATGGCTGGGTGCTTTGCTGGGCCAATGTTTAACATGCTCGTTGGGCTCGGCTCAGCTTTGGTGATACAGACAACCAACCTTTACCCTAAAGCTTATGAACTGCATTTCCATGTCGGGATTGTGATTGCATTCGTATTCTTGCTTCTGAGCCTGATGGGGTCTTTGTTGGTGATTACATGGAACAGATTCCGGGTGCCTAGGTTCTGGGGATTCTGTCTTGTTGGTCTCTATGTTGTTTTTACGGCCGTGAGCTTAGTTATTGCCAAGTTCTCAGGGTGACTTTGTTAATATACTGGAATTAGCTTTTTTGATTGATAGATTACGTACCAATGGGAATGAGCAATCCAGCTACCGCCTATCATTGCAGCTTGTGCACGCCACGGTTGATGAGGACTATGCAGATACGAGCACATTGTTGATTGCAGAAAAAAGAATGGCAGAAACATTTTTAGATTGCAACTGGAGGATAAGTTGGCCTATTAGCCCCTCCAAGGGAGATGATGTAGCTTATAGCCTAATTAATGTTTCTTAGAATGTGTTGTCTTTTTGGAGAAATCTCTCTGACTTGTTGAGATTAATGGGTAATGATACTTGTTAAGAAATTCAGTTGTAATAGGAAGAATGTATACACGACTGATTCTTTGCTCTGAAGAACTTGAAGCATAGTTTTCTCTCATTTAGTGGCTTTGCACTTTCGCACGCAAATTCGATCTTGGATTGTCATGGCAAATAAACTAAAACAAAATAAAAATCAATCTTGGATTGTGGGTGAAGATCGAACTTGATATTTTTGTTATTCATCTGCATAAAAACGAGGTTGAGGCCCACTGCTTGCATGTCGTTTTTTCTTACTCGTATCTCTCTCTACACATCTCTACCAAGCAATAGAAAGGCCTTGAACTTGAAGGATAGAAAAACGTCTACTACAACAACAAGAAGCCTTAATCCACACTTGAATTGTACAGTCTTGGCCCGATATATATGACTCGTCAGTTTCTTTGCAAAACTACAAAGTCAAGGCATACTTCACCGAACCTTTAAAAAAAAAAAAAAAAAAAAAAAAAAAAAAAAAAAAAAAACCTGCGGTACGAGGTAGTGTCTGTTCAGCTTTGAAAAATAACTTGGGAGTCGGTTAGCATACATTCTAAAGTCTCATCCATGTCCAAGGTGAAGAGGGGGCAGAAAAGCGTTGCAGAAACAATATGAGCCGGCTTAGCAATAGAGGTCGAAAGAATGTTTTGGATTCTTTCAATCCTCCCATTTCTTTCTTTGTTGGAAAAACCCAACCGGCGATTTCCGACAGGTCTTCATTTAAAAATTTTAAGACATGGTAAACCGTATAAAACATGTTTTCATGTCTTTTCATTTTTCATGAGGGTATGACGTTGAGTGTAGAGGGAAATCATCTTAGTTTAGTGATTGCATCATTCATCTTGACCAATTTTTAGCTTGAGCACCTTCGTATATGTGACCTCTAATTTTGCATGTATATGGATGAAGCAATATTCACTTTACAATATGATTATAGGTCACACAAATTCATAAAAGGTAGAAATTTATGGTTTTGTGGCTCCTTTAGTAATCCCACATAGATGAGTTTATAAGAAAGAAACACACATTGCATTACCTTATAAAGATTGGGAACTTTCTCTTTAGAGGCTTCCAGGCGAATTAATAATTTGACCAACTTAGCTAAATAGAGGATCGACTCAGTTAACTCCTTAAAATGGCAGCATAATTAAGTGATAAATTTCGTGAATTTCAAGGACTCCTGAAAATAGAAGAACCCTCTTCACGACACCAGTTTAAAACTCATTAGAGTCGACTTTCTTTAACTTGGACAAAAATGATGACGAATTTCAAGTTTATATTTTGATTTTAATTTTATAATTATTTTTAGGATATATTTTATCGTTAGCATTTAATTTTAAATTTATACTTTTATTTATCTCTAATATTATTTATAATATTTAAATTATTTAGTTGAGTTTATCTTATTAGTTCTAGATTTGTACAAATAACTTGGTGATTGTATTTCCAATTCGGAGAGTATGATGACTCATGAGTATTGACTTTTAATTTCTTTCTTTTGAGTTCTTTCATCTATTTTTATCTACCTTGGGCTATTTCTTTTTTATCTTAGTTCTATTTCCCTCCTTATTTCTATTTTTCTCTCTAAATTCCATCCAAATTCAACTACTATTGGAACTTTGGGCCGGCGGACCGGCTCGATGCCTGAATTTTTCAGGCTCGGCAGGCAGACCCAACTACTGACCTGTCCAACAATAAATTTTTGAGCTCAGGCTCAGACAACCCGAAAATGGACACCATGCCGGAGCCCGCCGCCGTGTTGTCGCCGTCCGCCGGAATTTTTTTGGCCTGGCCCGATTTGCCCGAGGCCTAAAAACCCGACCAACGGACAAAATTTCAACCGTTGGAGCCCAACCCAACCCGAAGCCCGAAAAGCCCGGCCCCAACAGCTAGTTTTTTGATTGGTGCCTGAATTTCTGCCCGAACCCGACCCGCCGAAAACAAAAGTAGCCATTGGATCCGAATTTGGGGCAAAAAATTAATTTTTTAACCTAAAAATTTCCCTATAAATACCCCCATCCCCCGCACATTTTTCTCACTCAAACTCTTTCAATCCCTATCAATTTCTCTCAATCTCTCTCAATTTCTCTTAATCTCTCTCAATCTCTCAAATCTCTCTCACAATTTTTCTAAAAACTATCACATTATCCTAAAGCTCTCTCTCTCAAATCGCTCTTATTTTTTTATAATGGATTCTTTTGGTTATAGTGGTATTCCCGTTGATACCCAACACAACATGGAAGAATGACAATTTCTCACTCATGAATTTGTTACGCAAGAATCAAATAATCCGAGCCCTGGTGGGCATATTGGAGGTCGTGATCGCAATAGTGGTGGGCGTGGAGAAGCGGCGAGTACAAGTACGACTGCGTCTGCAAGTGTTGCAACCTCCAGGAGAAAATGCAAGCGCACCTCGACAGTTTGGGATCACTTCGACACAATTAGGGAGATCGACAATAAAGGTAACACTAAACATATAGGTCAGTGTAAATATTGTTTATCTAAATCACAAGATGACACTATTCACAGTACCACACACTTGAGAAGACACTCCGAAAAGTGTCTTCAAAAGCTTAGCCAGTCCGGCGGACCTGAACTCCATCAAACACAATTATTTTTTGATCGAGCAACCAGTGGTCTAACCACTTGGAAATACGATCCGCAAGTAGATCGTATGGAAGTTGCGCGAATGATAACTGCATTAGATTAACCACTTAGTTTTATAGAGCATCCTAATTGGCAACGATATATTAAGGTTGTACATAATCCTAATGCACAGTTCACTTCAAAAACTACTCTTAGGAAAGATTTATTAAAATTATTTAAAAAAGAAAAAGAAGCATTAATAAACCTTTTATACTCGACTAGCGGGTGCGTTGCGTTAACGGCATATATTTGGTATGCCGTTGCCAATAAAGATTATTTAGCTATAACTAGACATTACTTTAAAGAATTTGATTTAGATAAGAGAATATTAGGTTTTAAATGTGTTCTAGGATCACATAACGCGACTTTAATATATAATACAATTTTCAATGTAATTGATGAATTTAGATTAAGAGATAAAGTAATGACTATAACATTAGATAATGCTAGTGCAAATACAAAAGCAATTGAGTTATTTGAAAATGATTTAAGTTTATTCGGTGACGGTACTATTTTCCACTAATGTTGTGCATGTCATGTAATTAATTTAATAGTTAATTCCGGTTTAAAAGAAATGGGTACTCACATTAAAAGAATTAGAGATAGTCTTGCATGGATTTAAGGTAGTAACCAACATCTCCTTTAGCTTTAGGTGAACTTTTAAGAATTAGGCTACGTTTGGTTCATGGATTAGAATAATATGATTAGAACTATTTTTGATTTACGTGTATTTTTTATGAGAGAAAATACTGTAGCGAATCATGAACCATGATTCAAATCATGGTTTGAATCCTCCAACCAAGCATCCCATTAGTATTTTATTTAGCGAATATAAGGAGGACCCAATCTTAGGAGTTCCTATCCATTCTATGGAAAGGAAATTTAAAAATATTGGTCTAAGTTGCCTTTGTTATATGGTTTAGGCACTATTTTTGATCATAGATTAAAATTAGACGGTTTAGAAAATTTAGGTGAATTTTTAGGCATCAATTGTTTGGACCAATTTCTAATAATAAAGGCAAAAATATATTCGATCTATAGTAAATATGAGAATAGGTTTAGAAGTACAAACTCTAGAGTATAAGAACCGCAACAACAAGATGAAATCCCGCATTCATTCTTGAATGTTTTCGGGTTGAATAAGAAGAAGAAGACAACTCAAACAGAAGCTGGGAGTGGATCTTCATCAACAGGTGGCAGCGTCGGTGACAACTTCAACGAGCATATGGCGTACCTCAGTGAAAGCTTAGTAGTCGACGGTACTAGAGAATTGTTTGACTTAGTTCAATGGTGGAGGGCACGGGCATTAACTTAGCCAATCATAACTTGATTGACAATGGATATCTTTTCGATCCAAGTCTTCATTATTTCATCCGAACAAGCCTTCAGTACGACAGGATGAATACTTGAGGAATTATCTTTTCGATCCAAGTCTTCATTATTTCATCCGAACAAGCCTTCAGTATGACAGGACGAATACTTGAGGAACGCTAGAATACATTGCAAAGGGACATTGTTGAAGCCTTGGTCTGCATTAAGGATTTGGATCGTGTTGATCAACGTCTACAGGATACAATTTCGCCGGCAAGTCAAGAATGAATCGATGAATTTAATAGATTAACATTTTATTTTAAAGACGATCCTTTAGCTTCAAATTAAATTTTAAATTTGTAATTTGTAATTATGTATTTACTTTTGACATTGTAATTGTATAACTTTGTAAGTTTATAAAATTTATAATTCGTCACAAAATGATTGCACTCTTTTTTCCTTAGCAAGTTTTTATCCCAATTGGGTTTTTCTTTGTAACGTTTTTAACGAGGCAATCATGAATTATGAATTTAAAAATTAATATACAAATTTAATTTATTAAATTGTGTTAGCAATGTCTATTGAATGTTTATTTTAGTTTTTATATAATTTTAATACAAAATAACTTAATAATTATAAAAATTAAAAAATATAAAAAAAAATCAGGCATTTCGAGCGGGTAGGGCTGCCCGGCCGGGCTCGGGTAGTCAAATACAAGCTCGCAGCCCATTCACGGGCCTTCTCGAGTTCGGGCGGGCGGCCTAAAATTTTCGGGCAGGTCGGGTCGGGCTTCGGGCAAAAACTAAGTATTTTCGGGCAGTCGCGAGCGGTCCGTCCAAAGTCCCAACACTAAATCCAACATTAATAATATTTTCATGAAAATTATTTTAAGACTTATGTGAATAAAATCTTAAACCTTTTTGGCATAGTTGAAATCAAAAAAATCAAATAATATTTGATGGATAATATTTAAGGATAATAATCGAAATTAGTCTGTAATGAATTTAATTAAAGTTAAGAATCTTCAATTAAAAAATTATTAATACATGTCATTTTCATTAAGAATGAAACGAGCTTATCCGCATCGTTAATATAGAGAGATATTAAATGAATGTATTTTATATAATGAGATTATGTAAGACTGAGACATATACATAATATGAATTTTTAATCATTTCCATTAAGTATAGAAATTCTAATTGAGTCTACCGATAGTCATATATAAAATGATTATAATCTTAAGTTATTAACAAACTCCTATTTATGAATTCGTATTTTGTGTCTTACTCGGTACGGATTTCGAGATCCTAAATCCTATTCATTGTATCTTGGAAACATGATGAGATGAATAGCCGAGAATGCTAATATACGAGATGAAATCCATTCCTTCTTCTTTGAAGAAGTAGATAAAATAATTTCCTTGAGTATTGATTCGGTACTTGAATAAGTAACGAGTTAGTATTCATGAATGTGTTTTATGAATATACTATTCATTAGAAAATTAATGGTACTCAAAGATAAAAATGTTAACGAATTTTACCTAGCTCTAATTATGAATTATTTATGGAGGATTAATATATATGTAGTGACTAAAATGGGCACTTTAAGTTCTTAGAAGTAAATTATGTCTTTAATTTCGAGAGTGCAATTCTAAGTTTTTAGTGGAGTAACTTTTAGAATTAATAGAATTAATTAATTAATTAAAGAGTTTAATTAATTATTAATTTTATTGGAGCTCAGAATTATAAGTCCATGAGTTTCTGCGTCATCCTTGTTGCAAGACAAGGTGAGTTATTGTGATTTAATATCACTCAAAATAAATAATGAGATTATTTAATTAAATTAATTTTGGAACACACTATGGTGAAACTACATGAGGCCACACGCTCAGGCACAAGGAGGTGCATGGGGCGTGTGGCACAGGGAGAATCCTATTGAGATTCAGTTGCTTGTTCTCTAAGATATATGGTTTATTTGTTTGACAAGTTTTACAATCAAATTCAAAAAGAAAAGTAAAGTTTGACTTTAATTAGATTTGAATTTGAGCTAAAATTAAAAACTAGATTAAGAATGAATTTTTCTCTCTCCTGCTTGTAAATTTGTGCCAACCACATGGAAGTCTCCCTATGGTGTGGCCGACCATGTAGTAATAGGGAAGGGAGAGTTTTATTTCTAAAATTAAATGAGAAATTGTATTTTATATGAGATTTAAAATAACCAATTTTCTATTGCTTTGTCTTCAAGTTAAAGCAAATGGGTCTTCCTAGTGTTTTATAAATAGGAGACAATAAAAAATTGGAGAACACAATTTTTTTCTCTCTTCCCCTAGGAGATTGGCGTATAACATAGCGCTTACGAGAGTGTAACATTATGTTTAAAAGCGTGTAACATTCTAGTGACAGCCGTGCAACCAGAGAGAAAAAGAGAAAAAAAGTTCTTCCAATTCCCAGTTTCATCACATACATGCGTTGATACTGGTGAAATAGAAATAACAAGGGATCATAATATGATAGTTCCATATTAGAGCCCACACTCTATGTCTTGTAGATTTCAAGGACTAGACGAGAAAGATTCAGATTTTCTGAAAAAGCTTGGAGTTTGGACTGTTCGTAGTCAAAGACCTCAAGTTATCTACCTAATCGTTCGCTAGGTATTTATCTTTATAAATTAATATGATTAATTTATTATTGTGTAAATTAATATACTCTATAACATTCTCAAAAGTTTTATAAAATTTTTTGTTCAGACTTAATCTGTGTTTCCACGCTTCCGCATTCGAATTTGATTTGGAAACCAGTTGACCCTTAGAAACATGTTAGGACGTAATTGATTTGAGGAAGAATAAAATACTGCACGATATTTATTCGGCGATGATAGCGCTTTTGATGAGGAAGATACATTTGAACTTTTTCATAATAAAAAATGAAGGGCAACCATAATGAGTTGAGTTAGCCTAAACGTCGTCATATCTTTTAATGACAATTAAAAATCGTCATTAAATGTTATCTTTGTACTAGTGTTTGTCACAACCACACTTCTCTCTATGTCTCTCCTGAGCATAGTTCTCTCTCTCTCTCTCTCACTCTCTCACAACCAAGATATTATGTGTTTCTTTCTTCTCAGTGATAGCGATTTATGGCTGTCTTCAGTGATGGGGAGATATTCCATCGAGGAGAGAGAGAGAGGGCTGCAAAGACGTCGTGATCTTTTCCTCTCCTCCATGTGACTCGTGAGATTTCAGGTCTTCTTCTTTGGCACCAACGAGATATTCCATTGGATAGAGAAATGGCAGAGGGGTAAAAGTGGTATTTTAAAAGTTTATTAAAATCTGCTATTCATTTTCCCCTCTAACAAAATATGCTATAAATTTTAATCCCCTCTCTAAAATCTGCTATTTTTTTCCTTATCTAAAAAAGTTAAAATACGTTAAGTTTGTGATGTTTTAAAAGATAGAAATTAATATGAAATTTAGGGAGGGGGGGATTAATGCAAATCTTTAAATAAGTCTTTTCCGTGGTTCCTTACCACTTTATGGGAGAATTTTCCCCATCATAATCGGTTGAAAGATTAACGTAACTGGTTAAATGATTGACATAATTCTCTTGTATTTAGTTGTATCAATTTTATTTTGTGAACCATAAGTCATTTTTAGGCATATAGCAAATAGAACACTGTCATGCATGCTCCAGACAAACGTTCATGCATGATCGGATAAGCCTATCAGAAAAAGAACGTGATAGATGTAATTCTTCTTGACAATATTATTCAGGTTTAAAAAAAACAGTAAGTGATGATGGAATGACTAATATTAATAGTAAAAATGACAGTCATTTATTGATGTATCTTTTAATATTTTGATATTATTATTCATCATAGATATACATGACAGTCGTTTATTACGATATGTTTAAAACGACTTATGATTTTCAAAATAGTAACTGTTACGGCTCAATATAAGAGAATTATGTTAGGTCCTTAGCCAGTTACGATGGCATATGAGCCCATTACGAAGGCACATGAGGGATTTGTCCCTCACTTTCAAACTGGGGGACTATAGAGTAAACGTGTAAGTTTGGGCTGCTAGGCCGGGATAATTTTGGGCCTGACCCGCCCTAAAAGAGAGAGAGTCGAACTAGACTAGTCCTAAGCTCTAAAAGTTTAGGGTTGACCTGACTCGGCCTAAAATTTTATAAGGTACTTAAATTTTTTTTAAAAAAAAATGATATTTGAGTCGAGCCAGGCTGACCCTAAAAGAGAGAGAATCGATCCAGTCTGACTCTAAACCAAAAAATTTAAAACCGGACTGAAGTGAACTCAAACTAATGATAATGAGTCTCAAACCGGCCTAGTCCGATCAAAACTTACATCTCTACTGTAGGCCACAAATTATACATATACTAAAAGAGAGGGCGGGATTCACTATTCATGCTATAGTGCAATGAACAGTGTCTTTCCCGTTTTAACCCTGTTTTTTTGTTCTATTGAAATTTTAATTACTGTTATGTCCCGTTTGTAAAATTACGATATTGCCTTCCTTTCCAGTTTCCTGCCCGTTTATTTGTTGTGACCATTTTGGTCATTTACTGAATCTTTTGCTTATTTCGTTTGTTTTGCTTTTATTCACTTTCTTTCACTCTTTTTTGGTTCCGTCTTTCTCTCTCCTTCATCTGCTTCCTTCCGTTGTTTTCTGGATTCTTCTTCTCTGAAACTGAGCCAGGGTTTTTTTATCCCCCTTTTTCGTTTGTTGATTTCGCTCATCTTTTTGTTATGTCTTTCTGTTGCCATTTATGTTTTCCGTTGATTTGTTTCTGTAATCTTGAGCTTCCATTTTTTTTACTGAGATTGGGGGGTTTTTTTTTTTGGATCTATTTTCCCCCTTTTCTTCTTTTCCCTTCCGTAACCTTTTAGATCTGGCATTTTTCTTTTTTTGTTTGTTGATTTCGGTCATTTTTTCATTATTTCTTCCTGTTGCCGTTTATGTTTCCTGTTGATTTGCTCCTGTAATATTCAACGCCCTTTTTTTTTACTGAGAATGGGATTTTTTTTCCTCCTGAATCTATTTTCTTCCTTTGGTTTTTTTCCTTCTTGCAACCTTTTAGATCTACTTATTTTTCTAAAAATTTGGCCACATTTCTTTGTTTGCCGTGTTCCTTATTTTGCCGAATTTTTAGAATTTTTCTTCCTTTTCTAGATCTACTTTTGTTTTTATTTTTCCGTAGCTAGATTGAAGAGGAATAGGTTTATTTTTTGGGTTCGTTCATTTTTATTATTTTCTAGATTTACGTTTGTTTTTTTTTTTTGTCTCTGGATCTATATTTGTCAAAAAAAAATTTTCCTCCCTGCAATGTTTTATATTTGTATATTTTTCTAGGTTTTTGGCCACATTTCTTCGTTTCCTATTTTCCTTCTTTCTACAACCTTCTAGATCATTCTTTTCCTTTGCTCGACAGGTTTATTTGTATTTTTTTTTTGTATAAATTTTGTTCCCTTCCCTGCAATGTTTTAGATCTGTATATTTTTCTAGGTTTTTTGCCACATTTCTTCGTTTCTTATTTTCCTTTTTTCTGCAACCTTCTTGATCCTTCTTTTCCTTTCGTCGCCAGGTTTATTCGTATTTTTT
>NW_010356695.1:28319-28646 GCF_000414095.1 Morus notabilis | reverse complement strand
GATTTCGTTTGTGTTTATTAAATCTATGTTTCGATTACTTTTTTTTTAGGCTGTTGGGTTATTTATTTTATATCTGTGTTTGTTTTTGTATGGTGTTTTGTTTTTTTCCTTCCTAATTTGTTATTCGCATATTATATTGGTAAAGCAAAAAAAAAGAAACCCCCCTTAAAACAAATGTATAATATTTGTCGTGCTCCAAATATGGTGATATTTATATTAATCTTTTACTTTGACACTTGTATCTTTAATTTTCCCGTTTTGTATAATATCTAACCGATTAATAAGTGTTTATTATTTGTTGGTTCTACCTTGCGGTGCTCTTCATGC